>NC_073351.2:22835000-23135000 GCF_027580225.2 Misgurnus anguillicaudatus | reverse complement strand
TGGATGAAGTGACTGTGGTCATTGTGGTTTTTATTTAGTTTTTGGCTTGGCTGTTCTTGTTGTAGCTATAGTCTATCAAAGCTAATGGCACTGAGCCTTTTGGCACAACGTAAACGTTTCATTTCAATGATGTCGGAGGATTTTTAACAGGAAAGTAACATAATACCCCATTGACTTTGAAGGAATTCTGCCTTTTCCCACACACACCCAAAACTCCCACCATCCACCTCAATTTGTTCAGCAGAGACCCACTTCCCTGCCTCAGTATTATTGTCTCATATTTAATAGAGGAGCAAACCACAACACTGGTTTCAAGTTCAGTTCTTTGCGGTCTGATCTGTCTAAGCTGTTCTCAGTAATTACGGTGAATACATTATAATGTGCCAGGAAATTTTCCTTTAATCAGATTTCCTAAGAACTAACCATAACCAGATGCCTGCTTGGTTTTTCTCATATTACTGTGTGCTTAAAGATCACAGCGTGGTGATCGCTCCGCTAACAAATACTGACTGCTGGGCCACACCTCTTTCCCTGAGGGTTTTGAGGGGGTGTGACCTAACTAAGTGATGCTGATTTTACTTTTTTGCCGCTCATTTGAAAAACAAGTAGTTTCCCACCCTATTAAATTAAAATAGCAAGCACCTGAAACGTTTTAAATTCTGAAGTTTATGGTGTTCTGCTCATTGACTACTGAGATCTGTCTTTGCTTATAACTTTCTCTTTAGGTGAAAAGTTGCTGTAACTTATTTCTTTCTCCTGAGCATTTGATTGGTGCTTTATCTGTCCCACGCAATAAAGAAAACACATTATTGTGAAGTAAAACTGTGAGACACTTTGTCCCAGGAACACATTTTAAAGCACTAAAACTGAAAAGGAAAGTCGCAGCCAACATTTAAATGATCAGATTGCATTTAGGAGAAACTAAATATTGAAGGGATTGTTTAACCAAAAGTGGTACTTTAACCCCAGGTCATTTGAACTCCCAATGTCTTACTGTTGTTCTTCAGAACTAAAATGCAGATCTTTTAAAAGTATTGTTTCGGGTTTTGTTGTTAATATGGGAGTGCATGGTGAACCTTAGTAACCAGTAAACACTTCAAGTGCATTAAATAAATAACCCTGCTAGTGGCATATATTTTAAGTTTCTTGAAAACATTTACTCCTCTACGTTCTTGTTGTGGATTTCACTGTTTTTTCTTTTGTTACACTTTATTTAAAGTAAACATCCTAAAACTGAGAGAATGTGCAATGAAAAAGCAACACATAGAAAGACATTGGGGTTTATAAATAAAGATACAATTTTTATTTTTGAGGTGAACTATCCCTTTATTATAATTCAAAATAATTTTACCATTTTCTATTAAATCTGCTTCTAGGTCAAAGTTACCCAAAATACAGCAGGGAAAATAAGTATTTGACACATGAGCATTTTTTGTCAGTAAGGGGATTTCTAAATGGGCTATTGACACAAAATTTCCACCAGATGTAGCCATCAAGCCAAATATTGAGTTCATATAAAGAAATCAGAACATTCAAGTTGAATCATAATAAATAAAGTGAAATGACACAGGGAATAAGTATTGAACACAGTAACACACTTTATTTAATACTTTGTAGAAAAGCCTTTGTTGGTGATTACAGCTTCTAGACGCCTCTTGTATGGAGAGACCAGTCGTATGCATTGCTCAGGAGTGATTCTGGCCCATTCTTCCACACAAATAGTCTTTAAATCTTGAAGGTTCCATGGGCCTCTTTAATGAACTTTAATCTTCAGTTCTCCATAGGTTTTCTATTGGATTTGGGTCAGGTGATTGACTGACAACTTCATTGTTTAATTGGCCTTGTGTTTGAATTGGGATCATTGTCTCGCTGAAATGTCCACCTTCTTTTCATTTTCAGCATTCTAGTAGATGGCATCAGATTTTTATCCAGAATGTTCCGGTACATTTCTCCATCAATAATATGAAGTCTGTCAGTACCCCTTGCTGAAAAGCAGCCCCAAACAATGATGCCTCCACCTGCAAACTTAACTGTTGGTATGGTGTTCTTGGGGTGGTGGGCAGTGCCATTTTTTCTTCAAACATGGTGTGTAGAATGACTGCCAAAAAGTTAAATTTTGCTTTCATCTGACCATACTATAGTCTCCCGATAATCCACAGGCTTCTCCAAATGCACTTTCGAAAACTTTAACCGTGCCTCAACATGCTTTTTGTTCAGCAATGGAGTCTTGCGTGGGGAGCGTGCATGGATGCCATGGCGGTTCAGTGCTTATAGTTTTCTTTGAAACAACAGAACCTGCTAATGCGAGATCTTTCTGAAGTTCTGCCGAGTGGTTCTTGGCTCTTGGATAACTCTCCTGATTATTCTAGGACTTCCTGGGACAGGGATCTTACGTGGAGCAGGTTTATGGTGAAGTGATGCGCTTTCCATTTCCGGCCTTCACAGTGCTCACAAGAGCATTCAGCATTCTGGAAATGCGCCTATAACCATTCCCATTAAAATGCTTTTCAACGATAAGATTACGAAGATCGTGAGAGAGTTCTTTGCTTTTACCCATCATGAAGTCTTTCCTGTGTGCATCCTGGGTAATGAAAAGCCTTTATAGGCCATCAATTAGGACTAAAGCAGCTGATATCAATTAGTACTGATAGGGGGCAGGTTTCTCTCTCAATACTGACAGATTTCAGATGATCTGTTGGCTTTCTATGCCATTTTGCACCTTGTTCTCTTCATGTGTTCAATACTTATTCCCTGTGTCATTTCACTTTATTTATTATGACTCAACTTGTATACTTAAATGTTCTGATTTCTTTGTATGGGTTCCATATTTGGCTTGGTGGCTACATCTGGTGGAAATTTTGTGTCAATAGCCCACTTAGAAAATGCTGATGTGTCAAATACTTATTTTCCCAGCTGTAAGTCATTCACACATTGCAAATATTTTTGTCGGTAGCTTTTGAAAGATTTTAAAGATTTTTTAGAAAAGCTTCGGAAAAGGGAGTCGGGCCGAGTACCAAAACACACATGCAGCCAATCAGCAGTAAGGGGTGTGTCTACTAACTGACATCGTTGCCCGGGTGCGTATGTGTGTTGCGGGTCTATCAAAAGAAGTTCCAGATTCTATTGGGGTTGGGGCGTGTTTGTTTAGGTGATTTCAAATGTCAACATTGGCTTTTAGAGATCGTGCACCCCACCTTTAACAAGTAATGTGGCGGCAAGCAGAGAAAAATATTTTTCCCTTTAAATTGCAATAAAAATTGCATCAAACTATTGGGAATAGTGTTTCACAATCATATCAAATCTCACAAGATTCTTTAGTCATGGTGTCATTGTGTCTGTCTCTGATCATGCCGGCCGTGTTAAAATTAGTCCTTCTTTGCCCATTGAAGTGCTACTTAGCTTTGTGACATCTGAGTTGAGGGTTGCGTCACTGTTTTTCCCCTTCATTAAGCTATGGTTAACCACAAATGGATCAAAGCCCTGTCCCGTTCCTGTCCCTTCCCAGCAATTACACATGCCTGGAGGAAAAGACATCCCACATTAACACATCTCACAAGCCACTGACATTCCCCATATCTCTTTAATGGGAGAAATAGAGAGAGAGAGAGAGAGAGAGAGAGCGCTTTGGATTTCACTCCCCTTCAAGCACAAACCTCCACATTAGTATGTGAAACACTGGAACCACAGGGCACATGGGATGTTTTTATAGCATCACTGTCTCAGGTCTTTTGTGAGGCTGTGGGTTAAACACTCTGCTGACAGAAACACTTCCTACATTGTTTTCATCCCATCAACCCGTTGGCGGGTTTGAGCTCGTTCTGCTGTAGTGCTTTAACAGCAGGGTGTCTGTGTCAGATTCTCCTCTACATCTCTCTCATTACATAAACCACAGAATGAGGAAATCATCTGACAAGTCCTCTGAGATCTTGTTAGAAACTGTCAGGACCGAGACGTCTTTTTTGAAAAGTTGTTCTGGCTGAGAGCATCTGCTGAATATCTTTAAGACCGCACAAACTCAAAACTGGAGATTTGTGGCTTTTAGTCTGTTAAGTTTTTGGCAATCTGTTTTGGCAAGACCAGAATTATTCATGATGATGCAAATATATACTATTTATGTTCCTCGTGTTTAAGTTATGACTAGCTGGCAAACTCGTCATTTGAAGGTCAGAATGCTTCCATTTTAGTAAAGTTGGTACCTCATGTAACCATCATGATGTATCATGGTATCAGTTGACAGGACTAACTTAAGAAAAAACAAGCACGGGCACTCGTGCATTATTCAGGAAGCTGTAATTTTATCCCTTTTTTGTGGCATGGGGTGATGACCTAATGGTTAAAGACTGGGGCACCACACACACTAAGGTTGCTGGTTCAATGCCCAGGGGTGCTTTAGAAATTAGAGAGCGAATGAGATCACAGTCCTCTTCTTTTGTTATTGTGCACTTGAGTAGGTTTCTGTAAGTGGATCACACTTGTAATCGGTCATGCTGAAATAAAAGTGTCTGCTAAATAGGAAATATCCATTACCACTGCACATTTGTGGATATACAAAAGATTTTGTGGGGGTTTGGTACAGTACCTGTTACCGTTTTGTCATGATCTGTGCCAACTCGAGGTTGTCAATGTTTCCCATGAGCAGAAGCTAGTGGTGGTATATTATACAGTTGGCACAAAGACGATATCCTGGAGCTTGTGCTTGTGTATATTTCAGTGCGAGAGAGAAAATATACAACTTTGGCTATACGTGTGCGAGCCAAGGTTTTGAAAATGTACTCACAAAATGTCAAAAACCGACTTGTACTACTTTGATCATATCTAGAAAAAGGCCAATATGTAAGCCAAACCATGTTTTACTATCTGATAATGTTAGCAGGTTTGTGCGAGGGTTAGGGGTTTATATAGGTAGGTAAATTACATTAGCCTTATTTAAATGGAAGTTTATGAAAGGTTCTCACTAATATAGTGAAACAAATCTGTGTGTGTATATTGTGTGGTTCATTTGTATGTTTATGTGCGTTTGACTGATGATCATTTGTATTGGAAAATGCCTTGGCCACAGAAAGGGGCTGTGGTCTGCACCATCCATTAAAACTTGAAAGATCAAACCTCTCTCGTCTATAGGGAAGAATCTGTAAGACATAAACAGTCTGTAAAATGGAAAACTACATCTGTGTTCATTTGTTTCACACAGAGATGGCCACATTTGGTAATCCTTACTGAAAATGATTTCCAATCGCTGAGATCAGAGGATAGAATCTGAATTTCAGCCATCTGTTTCCTATGGGGCTTCTAATGTGTCGGCTGTATAACATTGCTAAGATGTGGACACCCAATCCTTGCCTAATATATATATATATATATATATATATACACACGAGCTCTCGCCCGTCTTGCATCACCTCCTTTTTCTTAATGGATTTTAGACATGTTTTGAAAGGTGTCTGGATTTAATCGAAGCCATCCTTTGTTTAGGTAAAGTAACACCTCTCTTGAGATATACAGGACAACAGCAGATCTTTCAAAGCATTGCTGTCTTCCCCTCTTGGAATTGTGTTGTTTTGAAATGTTAAATAAGACTGAAAAGCCTTTGAGAGTATTAATGTAGGAGATGGATTTGGTTGTCACTCAAATACTGTAGCAATAGATCAAGGAACAATTAGGGAATACATGTCAGTCTACACCTGAGACTCTTTAATAAGACTTCAGGGCTGTTGAGCGTTGATCCTGTAACGCTGTGTATTGGCGAATCATACACTGTAAAAAATACTTTGCTGGGTGAGTTGTTATAACTTATAAAAAAGTTGACTTTTCTCAATTTTATAAGTTCTGACAACTCATCTCTGTTGACATGACTTGTAAATCTGAGTTGATTTAACAAAAAATTTTAAGGAAGCAAAGTATTTTTTACAGTGTAGTCGCATTGCACTTCAAAGCAAACCCTTTCTATCATGAGACATACTGGTGAAAGAACAACTGGTAACACTTTATTTGAAGGGGTGTTCATAAGACTGACATGACACCTTCATAATCGTGACATGACAAGATTTTATGCATGTTTATGACAACTGTCAATAAGTGTCATTTGTTCAGTTATGTCATTTTTAATGCAAAGATGACATTGTTTGAGATGTCTTTGTTATGTCAACTTGACATAAACCAATACAACATAACTTGTCATAAATCTGTCATAAACATGACAGAGCAGAATAATTATCAAACTTAAGAAACTATGGGTTAACATTAAATTAAACTGTCATTTAAATATCGTTAAGTGTTAATACTCTGTCAAATAGTTTTATAACAGCATCATGAATATTTTTCTTGACCTCAACTACAGTGCTACAAATTGAACTTGCCATTAAAATATTAATAAGTGTTAATACTATGTCAAATAATTTTAAATACCTTAACAAAATGCAACAGACATGTCAAAAGAGTCGAAGCTGATGATGGTGTAGTGGGCAGCGCTCCGACATGTGGTGCTTTCGCACTTTCGGTGACCCGAGTTTTATTCCTGGCTCGTGGTCATTAGCCAATACCCCTCTTTTATCCCTGCACTTTCCTGGCCTCTCCTACACTCACTGTTAAATAAAGGCAAAAACTGGCCAAAAAAAGACGTGTCAAAAGATTATACTTAACTTTGCTAACAACAGAATTTGTACTTCCTCACACAGAGGGTTCTGAAATTTTCTGACACAGAAGAAAAACTAACAAAACATTTAATAAATTTAACGTTATTAACTGTTTTTGGGTGATATATTTTTTGTGCGAATTTTTTTATTGATATGGCCCCAACGCTGCATGGCTTAACCCATTATTGTACTGTTTTCATTAAATTTTAGGTGAATCTGTCTCCAAATGCAATAAAAATTGTTGTATCAATTTTATTTATTATTTATTATTATTATTATTGGATGATTAATTTTATTTCTCTAACACCTTAAGGAAACGTAAAAAAAAACATTATGAAGAATATTCATGATGCTTTTATAAAACTATTTGACAAAGTATTAAAGGAATTTTCCATTTTCTTAAATGAAAAATCCAGCTAATTTACTCACCACCATGTCATCCAAAATGTTGATGTCTTTCTTTGTTCAGTCGAGAAGAAATTGTGTTTTTTGAGGAAAACATTGCAGGATTTTTCTCATTTTAATGGACTTTAATAGAGCCCAACATTCAACACTCAACTCAACACTTAACAGTTTTTTTAATGACTATAAACGATCCCAAACGAGGCACAAGGGTCCCATCCAGCGAAACGACCGTCATTTCCGACAAGAAAAACAAAAAATATCCACCTTCAAACCACACCTTCTCGTCTAGATCCGGTCGAGATGCACCAGCAGCGTGTCCCCACGCAATACGTCATGACGTCAAGAGGTCACAGAGGACGAACGCAAAACTCCGCCCCAGTGTTTACAAGTGTGTTGAGAAAGAGGACCATTCCGATGTTGTTGTATGTCAAATGATACTAATTAATGTCTTTGTGTCAGTTTATTGTTTACAATGGTCCGCAAATGTGCGTTTTATATATGTAACACGTGACCTCCCTACGTCACTACGCATTTACGTTAAGTCGCGCTGGACCGGATCTAGACAAAAAGTTGTGGTTTAAAACAGCATATTTTTTATTTTTCTTGTCAAAAATGACAACCGTTTCGCTAGACAAGACCCCCATGCCTCGCCCGGGACCGTCCACAGTCCCCCGAAACTCCGCTGAAAAAAAATGTGTTGAGTTAAGTATCAAATATTGGGTTCCACCAAAGTCCATTAAAACTAGAAAAATCCTGGAATGTTTTCCTCAAAAAACATAATTTCTTCTCGACTGAACAAAGACAGATATCAACATTTTGGATGACATTGTGGTGAGTAAATTATCTGAATTTTTCTTTTAAGAAAATGGAATATTCCTTTAATACTTAATGCCATTAATGACAAATTATATTTGTAGCACTGTAGTTGAGGTCAAGAAAAATATTAATGACATTGTTATAAAACTATTTGACACTTAATGACATTTTAATGACAAATTCAATTTCTGTCACTGGTAAAAAGTGGTCAGTTATGTTGTCTTGGTAATGTCAAGTTGTCATGACAAGTTATGATGCATTGGTTAATGTCAAGTTGTCATAACAAAGACATCTCAAACAATGTCATCTTTGCATCTTTGATGCATTAAGTGAAGGCTTTAAGAGAAAAGACAATTTCAACAGGAAACAATTCAGCATCTGAGTGATTTTTTATAAAGATTTTTTTTATCTGGTCTCGTTTGTGATATTAGCTATACACAATTTATTGGAGATTTTTTTCTATGAATATTTTTCTAGTGTTCAAATCATGCAATGGTACACATTTCTTCATTGTTTGTCCTTTAGTTTTTTTACAAGAGACAGGTTATTTTCAACCCACCTTTGGGTCAAATAAGGACAAGCTCAACCAGTTGGGTTGTACTGTAATTTAACCTATGCTGGGTTGTTTTAACCCATTGTTAGGTCAAATAGAAACCATTTTCCGAGTTAATTTAACCCAACGACTGGGTTCGTCCCTTTCTGACCTAACACAGGATTAAAAATAACACTTTTTACACACAGCTAATACAGACATCTACTATTCAGTTACCTGCTGTATTTCTTTTCTCCAGCAGAGAGCAGGGTTGTATTGCAGCAAAACTGGTGATCTAATTCCCAGCAGTTTCTGTCATCCCACCAGATGGCGCTCTCAAAAGTTTCTGGGCTATTTGAACAAAGACCCTGTTGAGTACTTCAAAGAACAGTGGAAACAAGTATGTCTGTGTAACATCACGCAGTAGCTTCATGGTAAATAGAAAACATGTTTAACCATGAAATAACATATTTAGAATGAAAACTCCTATATGTGTTTTGATATGCTCAAACCAAAATATATGTTGTTTCTTGCAGTATGGATACTAAGAGTCAGTACAGTGACCCCTCTGTAAGCCGCAGACCTCAGCACAGTCGGTTTGCACATTGACAGGCTCCACTCCCTGTGGGTTTGGCCTGGATTTGACCCGCAGCTTGTGGGTGCTCATGGGAGGAAGGGTTAGTACTCTGGCTAAGTGTAATGTGGATAACAGTGTGTGTGAGTTAACAGCGCAAAGTCTCTTTCCCACAGATTTCCACTGAGGTTACAGCTGGGATCTACTGAATATTTTTTAAGTGCAAGAACAAATTAATAAGTATGTGGTTTGGAAGGGCAAACATCTGTAGGACGTCCGCCGAGTACACTAAAGAGTACTCTTAAATGAAAGGTTTTAAGTTCAGCGTGTGTGTTTTTGGTCCATACGAATTTGTCCGATAGTGGATGGTTTTCAAAGTGGTAGCGTCGGGATTCATCCCTGTGACTGGGAGAGCGGTAATCCGCATGGTTCCCTCCTCTGTGGATCACCAGAGATGGATCATCACTGATGTCTTTACAAATATTTACTCTTGCCCTGCAACATCTGCTAAATTTATTGTTGTAAAATCTCCCAACCGCTTAGCGCTGGATTGGAGTGTCCAGATGTTCCCAAAAATGTCTGCTAGCTTAGCCGAGCTGAAGCAATAGAGGTGCCCTTGAGCGAGAATGGGCCAACGTCAGGCTTTTCTGCCACAACCCAGCCCAGATTACAGTGAACGCTGGAAGTCCCCTTTATTAAAACAAGCTCTGTTGTGGTCAGGCTTAATGTTGGCATGTCCTGGTACGTTGCTGTTTTGTCTGAGTGCTTCCGCCCTCGGCATGAAATCACTTATGTGTGATCTGAATCAAGCAGCAGGTATTTTTGTAAAGGGCATTAATGATTTATACAGCGTCTTTTAGCCTAAAACGTTCTGAATAATAAAAAATCCCCGCAAGATGTTTAATCATCTGATACCTTTGGACTGGAAGTCTGGAATGCCAAACCTGCCTGCAAAATGGGATCCTGATAAGTTTGTTTTGTCTTTCTCCGCTCAGTTTTGTAGGATTTTTTAGGAATAGCTACACTGCAAAAAATGATTTTCAAGAAAAAAATTCATAGTATTTTGGTCTTGCTCTCAGTAAAAATATCTAAAAATTCTTAAATTAATATGCTTTTTCTTGATGAGCAAAACGACCCAAGAAATAAGTCTAGTTTTTAGATCACAAATATCAAATTTGTGCATAAAACAAGCATAAAAATCTGCCAAATGGGGTAAGCAAAAAAATCTTGAACATTTTTCTTAAAGGACAAGTTTGGTATTTAACACTTAAAGCCCTGTTTTCAGATTGTTTATGATGAAAAAGAACGGCTTTGACTGAAATTTGAACATATGATGCTGGCCCGAGAATTTTCGGGTGTTTCTTGTATCACCTCCCACCTCTATACTAATTAATGTCTTTGTGTCAGTTTATTGTTTACAACGGTCCGCAAGTCCGTATAAGAACTTTTCAATATTTTTACTGAAAACAAAAATTAGTACAAAAATACTAAGACATTTTTTTCTTAAAAAACATTTTGTGCACTGTATCCGTAGGTCTATAGATCGACTGGCCTGCTTTGGAGGGAATAAAGCGGCTAGTTTTGCTATTAGGCATCTCTTTACACGAGATGCTGTGAAGGATGATGGGATATTACTAGTTATTTTCTAAATTACAAAAGCAACCCTGTTGTGGAAGCATATGTCTGTGCTCTTATATGTATGATCAGGATACAGTATTTGTCTGTATTTACATCTATTAGGCATTTTTAACTCCATAACTTCTACACTCCATATGATGCATGTGTGTGCATCAGTGTAGTTTATTCGACAGGGTTTTTTGCAACTTGGAAAAAGCTTGTCAGTGGGGATCTAGCGCCCGTTAGTGAGCGGGGCGACGGGGGGGAGCGTGCAGTAAATTATTTGTGCTGGCAGATGTTCACAGACCCAAATATGCATGAGTTTGTGGACCTGGCAGCTTTCGCCTCCTGCCAAACTCGCTCCTTTTTCATGATGCATGCGGGAGCAGTTGTTATTCTGGCGGCGTTACAGAGAGCATTAATCTGAACTGTCATCACCTCCAGCCGCTTTGGTGGAAATTATTTCACCCCCTTATTAAGGGAACTCCAGTGAAACATTACAGTGGCCGACCGTGAGGTCAACGTTGTTGGCGGTTCTGTCAGCGGGTTGCTGTGCTTTGACACAGGCGGTTCTGTACAGTGTACAGTGGACTGTATCGTAAATGGGGCTCTTAAATGCACCACTCGGTGGTATTTTTATCGTCATCTCGGTTGTATTTGTTTAAGGACCCACACAGTGATTTAATTCTGTATTGAAGGAGCGCTCTTGCCAATGTTGTATTGCTGTTCAGTGCCAGTGTATGCGGTTTTGGAAGGAGTTCAAAACGAGTCAAGCTACTGTTGTGGTGCCGTATTAATGGGACTCTATATAGTTGTTTAGCCAAATTCGTCCGTTTAACCGAACCATTTGAGCTGATGATTTCACAATTCATTTGAAATCGATCTCTGCAAGGCCAGCCTGCAATGCACGAATCCAGTTCAGTGGTTGTGGGAATACTGAGCGGCAGGTCAGTCTGACTCTTATTGTTCATACCACATGCTTCTAATCAGGTCTAAGAGAGACTGATCTCCACATATGAAAAAATAATCAGATGTTCGTTCAGTTATCCCTTTGAAGATGCAGTCAGAAGCAGCGCGTATATCAAATACAGATGCGCAGTTAGATGTCTACACTTAGTGTCTGTCAGTGCTATGTTTTGTCAGCTCTGCAGGACGAGCTGTCATGCTGTGTAAATTGCATAAGTATTCATCCAGCGATGCCCATTGTGACCTTTGCTCTCTCTTCCTGTTGTGAACTCGAGCCATTTAGTCTGTCAGGGCCTCAACCTTTTTGTACATGTCACTCTCTGAGAGATGTGTGAAAGCCACAACAATAGCCATCATGTAATCAAGTTATCAGCGATGCCCAGAAAAAAGTCCAATTATCATAATAACATATCCAGGCAGTCACTTACTGTCATGCTTGTTCTGGCTGCACACTGGGGTGGGTGGGAGGGGTGACTGGGAGTCTTTTATAAAGGAGGGCTTTGGCAGTCTGCCACAGACTGCGCTTTTCCCTCGAGGCCTCTTACTCACCAGTCAGAGAAAATGAGAATTACACATATTAAAGAGGGTAAATGGCGGTAATCAGCGCGCTGGGAGGAGAAAAGAGGATTCGTCGGCCTGCCGAATGTGTAGTGCAGAGTGCTACTTGGTTCGCGTATACATGCTCACCCTTTTAGAGAAGCGTGTCGTGCTTTGCTCCGTGTGCTTTCAAGAATGTGTTCCATAAACTTCACCCACTTGTAGACTAGAAAGTGCTGTGGCTTGTTGTTTTAGGTGTGCTTAAGGGTGGTAAGTAGGTTTTGTTTCCCAGCATCGTTGTTGGATGGAAGGACCATTGATGTTTATACCGCAGTGTATTTTTAAATGCTTTCTATCAATCAATAGGGATTACAGATATGAATGTAACGGCAGATGCTGCTGTCGGGAATTGGGATAGAGTATCAGAATGGATGGTTGGTGTAAGATCTCTGATGCACGATGTCCACTATAGTGGATTGGTCTTTTAAAGCCACTTTCGACGATTTAGGGTGTGATGTTGCAGATTACCATAATGCTATATGACTGTCCTCTCGATAGTGAAAACCCAGCTTAAAGGGACACTCCACTTTTTTGAAAATATGCTCATTTAACAGCTCCCCTAGTGTTAAACATTTGATTTTTTTAATCCATTCAGCGATCTCCGGGTCTGGCGGTACCATTTTTAGCATAGCTTAGCATAATTCATTGAATCTGATTAGACCATTAGCATCGCGCTAAAAAATAGCCTTTTCAATATTTTTCGTATTTAAGACTTTACTCTTCTGTAGTTACATCGTGTACTATGATACGCAAAATTAAAAGTTGCGATTTTCTAGGAAGAAATGACTAGGACCTATACTCTCATTCTGGTGTAATAATCAAGGACTTTGCTGCCGTAACATGGCTGTAGGAGGCACAATGATATTACGCAGCGCCTGAAAATAGTCCCCTGCTATTGAAAATTACCAAGGGGACTATTTCCGGGCAGTGTGTAATATCACTATGCCTGCTGCAGTTGTTACGACAGCAAAGTCCTTGATTATTACACCAGAATGAGAATATAGTTCCTAGCCATATCAGTCTAGAAAATCGCAACTTTTTCTTTTTCATCAGTCTCAGTACATGATGTAACTACAGAAGAGTCAAGTTTTAAATAGGAAAAATATCGAAACTCTTTGGTTATTTTTGAGCGTGATGCTAATGGTCTAATCAGATTCAATGGATCATGCCAAGCTATGCTAAAAATGGTACCGCCAGACCCGGAGATCAGCTGAATGCATTTCAAAACAGCAAAAATCAAGTGTTTAGGGAACCGGAAAATTTTCAAATTAAATTAAATTAAATTAAATTAAATTAAATTAAATTAAATTAAATTAAATTAAATTAAATTAAATTAAATTAAATTAAATTAAATTAAATTAAATTAAATTAAATTAAATTAAATTAAATTCTATGCTATATACTATATACTTCATACTATATATACTATACTACACTACACTATATTATAATGAATCATATTATAGTATAGTATAGTAGCATATATTTGAAATAAAAATAAGCTATGCTATTTTCTTCCTTTGATTTGATAGTTTGATATTTCATGGTTAGGAGTGGTTGATTTCAGTGTGGTTAAACATGTTTGTCATTTCAGAAGTACTGTAAATGCAGTTTATCCAAGAGCCTTGATGCAAAAGCCACTAAACGCCACCTAATGCATTTGGCAAGATCATACCTTCGCTTCAAATTGCTTAATACCGGCCTCAGGACATTCAGAAATACAGCTTTATTGGGAGAATGCATTAAACACAGAACGATTTTTCAGCAAAGTTCTTTAAAGGGGCCATGGCACAAGACTTTTTTAAGATGTCAAATAAATCTTTGGTGTCCCCAGAGCACATATGTGAAGTTTTAGCTCAAAACATCATATAAATATTTAATTATAGCATGTTTAAATTGCCACTTTGTAGGTGTGTGCAAAAATGTGGCTTTAAAATGCAAATGAGCTGATGAAATTCAAACACTGATCACAATGATGGTGGTTTGTTGTGATTAAAACTCAATTGTGCTTTTCTCTGCACTAAATGGCAGTGCTGTGATTGGATAGTGCAGATTAAGGGGCGGTATTATTATAATAAGAGCTCCTTATGACATCATAAGGAGAACCAAATTTCAACGACCTATTTTTTCATGTGCTTGTAGAAAATGGTTTACCAAAACTAAGTTACTGGGTTAATCTTTTTCACATTTTCTAGGTTGATAGAAGCACTGGGGACACAATCATAGCACTTAAACATGGAAAAAGTAAAATTTGGCCCCTTTAAATGCACGGAAGAAGAATTGAATGAAAAATGGTGCGCGTACGTCATGGTTAAAAGAGGTTTACTGAATATATTAGGTTATTGACCGAAGTCTTATTACAGTACCTTTATTTATAAAGGACAGTGAAGAATTACTGGAGTGTAGTACAGTGTACAAAGAGGGTTTTGTTGTGAAAGACAGTCAAATTTGTTAAATATCAATGAAATTAGGTGACATTTGGGAAAATAAGGCATTTCAGTTACTGACTGGCAACATTTTCATTGCCATTAAAGTGAAATGAATAAACCTAAACATAAGAGAAAACATGTCAGTCACACTTAGAGGGTTTTGCATCTGAGCTCTTCATAAGTTGTGCTATAATACATCTGTTTCCCGGTGCTGCTTTTGATCTCTGTATCCTGGGTGGCAGCCCTGCATGTCTCGCGTCATGACATGGCTGGTGAGAATTTAGTCCAAGCGTAAAATCATCTGGCTTTCACCGAGGCCTGAAAACATTGACCCCCAGGCTGCTCTGCTTTCCTTGGCAGTGGCTACGAGGCCTTTACAAGGAACAGCCTGTTTGTTTGTTTGGTCCGTAGAGTTCACTCAGCGTAGTTTATGTTTGCCAGGTCACTAGAGCCCTGCTGAGTGGCAGTGTGGGCGGAGGAATGGCTGGGCCAGGACAGCTGTGCTTAGAGACAGAGAACAGCTGCATGGCAAAGCCCACATACTAACATTTAATTTATCGTCCTTCCCCACATGTGTCTCCCCTCCCTCTTTAAGAAAGATGCTGGTGGCTAACGGCCACCCTAACCTCATCGGATCGAAGTCTACACCGTGTGCCTTGGATAAGAGGTCTGGACCAGATCCAGGTGCATTAGAGCCGGGTTGAGCTTCTGACACGAAACAGCCCTCTGGGGGAACCACAGGCATCCATAAATATTTAGGCACCAAAGAGGTTTATGGAGTTTGTTGTAAAAGGATTTATGATGGGTTGCGAGTCCATCCAACAACTCGGAGATGGGGCTTTTTAGGACCTAGGCTTAATGCACCGTCGAGCCGTGTGCTCTTTTGGGCTCTGGAGAGGTCCGATCCAAACAAGTACTTTACACACCAAAAACGCAAACAACAGCTCCGGGCCAGCAAGCTTTTCGAAAAACAGGTGTGAGCTTATAAAAGGCTTTTTACCTGCCGCATGAACAGTACATGGTATGCAGATGAGATCAACAGTTGTGTCAAGGCCTTATTAGGACAAGATGGGAATCACCCAGGTCCTGTGAGCATTGTGGGTGTTTCATTGCTGTGTAAATTATGAGTTTTGTCCAACATATTGTGTACATAGGGCCTTGTAGTGAAAAGTCTTTGAATAGCTTTTAAAATACACTCACCTAAAGGATTATTAGGAACACCTGTTCAATTTCTCATTAATGCAATGGTGTAATGGTGTGGGGGATTTTTTTCTTGAGACACTTTAGGCCCCTTAGTGCCAATTGGGCATTGTTTACATGCCACAGCCTTCCTGAGCATTGTTTCCATCCCTTTATGACCACCATGTACCCATCCTCTGATGGCTACTTCAAGCAGGATAATGCACCATATCACAAAGCTCGAATCATTTCAATTTGGTTTCTTGAACATGACAATGAGTTCATTGTACTAAAGTGGCCCCCACAGTCACCAGATCTCAACCCAATAGAGCATGTTTGGGATGTGGTGGAATGGGAGCTTCGTATCCTGGATGTGCATCCCACAAATCTCCATCAACTGCCAGATGCTATCCTATCAATATGGGTAGACACTTTTTAAAGAATGCTTTCAGCAAATTGTTGAATCCATGCCACGTATAATTAAGGCAGTTCTGAAGGCGAAAGGGGGTCAAACACAGTATTAGTATGGTGTTCCTAATAATCCTTTAGGTGAGTGTATGTACAGTGAATGGGTCTGTATTCATTACATGTAAATTAGCTTGCATTCAAATTTTTAAAATTCTGCAAATGTATTTAGCTTAACTCTAAAACTATTGGTTTTGCACTAATAAAAGGCTAAGCTCAAACAATAATAATGAAATTGGCATTTTGATTTATTCTAATAAGTCAGCCTGGCTCTGTGTAATGACAATGAATACGTATTAAAATGTAAAACAGGGCTCATTAAAGCGATAGTTCAGCAAAAAATAAAACATTTCCCCATCATTTACACATCCTCAAGCCATCTGAAATACATATGTCCATCATCTTTCAGACAAACACAATTTTAGTTATTTTGATAAAGGTCCTGGTTCTTCCAAGCCAAAAAAAGTGCATCCATCCTTCACAGAAGTAATCCACACGGCTCCAGGGGGTTAATAAAGGCCTTTGGTGTGATTTTTCTAAGAAATAAACTATAATAACTAGCGGCCAATGCGCATTATGCATAGCGAACAATGCGTAAGATCCGGTAAGAATACTTTCGCGAGAATTGTTTGTTGTGAGTTGTTTTAGCTAACTCCATATCCTCTTGTCTTATATCGAAAACCTCTGCCATTTTCTTTAAAATCATGGGTTTAGAAGACTTCTTATTCATGGCTGGTGTTGTTTTGGTTTCTTCTCTGTGTCTCCGTGTTCGCCACTATGCCACTAGGTCACTTTACGCTACGTCTACACTGAAACTCTCTGGTGTATGCGCATTGGCCACCAACTAAAGCTAGTTATTATAGTTTATAAAGTTTTAAATATGGATGTTTTTCTTCAAAATTTGATTACCCTCGGAAGGCCTTTATTTACCCTTTCTGTGAAAGATGGATGCACTTTTTGGGTTTGAAAGTCGTGGACCTTGTTTTCTAATGTTATAAAGCTTGAAAGAGCCAGAACATGTACTAAAATAACGCAAATTGTGTTCGTTTGACAGATGATGGACATATGTAAATCAGATGGCTTGAGGGTCAGTAAAGGTCATTTTTATTTTTTTGCTGAACTATCCCTTTAAGGTATCCTGAAAGGAGTCCATGAGACTTGGTATATACACTCACCTAAAGAATTATTAGGTACACCTGTTCAATTTCTCATTAATGCAATGGTGTGGTGGATGTTTCTTGACACACTTTAGGCCGCTTAGTGCCAATTGGGCATCGTTGAAATGCCAAGGCTACCTGAGCATTGTTTCTGATCATGTCCATCCCTTTATGACCACCATGTACCCATCCTCTGATGGCTACTTCCAGCAGGAAAATGCACTATGTCACAAAGCTTGAATCATTTCAAATTGGTTTCTTGAACATGACAATGAGTTCACTGTACTAAAATGGCCCCCACAGTCACCAGATCTCAACCCAATAGAGCATCTTTGGGATGTGGTGGAGCGGGAGCTTCGTGACCTGGATGTGCATCCCACAAATCTCCATCAACTGCAAGATGCTATCCTATCAATATGGGCCAACATTTCTAAAGAATGCTTTGTTGAATCAATGCCATGTAGAATTAAGGCAGTTCTGAAGGTAAAAGGGGGTCAAACACACTATTAGTATGGTGTTCCTAATAATCATTTACAGTAGGTGAGTGTAGTATGTGTGGGTAACCATTTACAATAAGGTTGTATTTGCTAACATTAGTAATACCACGGGTCTGTTGAATGCTTGATTCTGATTTGCTGAGAAATGTTTCATGGGTGTTGATTATTTCTCTGTAAGCCGCACACCTAACTTGTCAAATGACTAAAAATAGGCACCAGAGCAATGATTGTGGTAACCGTGGTATAAGCAGAATAATTGACTCCGGTCCTTTGAATTATTCGAAAATAATGCACCCCTGCGGTGTAACGGCAATACCACCTTTGGTTGCGCATTATTTTCTTATAATTCAACGGCCCGTCGTCAATTATTTCTTACTTAATTAATGCATTAGCTAACTTGAACTAACAATAAATGAAGGTTTTTTGGATTTTTTCCAGTTTTCGGTTATATGACGACTAGAGGCATATCAAGGCCCTAACTATGATGTGATTATGAATGCTTTAGGCCCCCTGTAGATTTTGTTTCCCATGTGGGCTACCTACAGTAAATGTACACTGACCATTATCACTCTTTGATGATTAAATGTGAAATTATCTCTAGACGAATCTAACCCTTCAGACAATTGCCACTCCAATATCCGGCAATGTAACTCTGGCTGCCTTGTGCTTCCTTTGTCAGCTGTTAGACAGGAGTATAATAAAACAGAGACTTGGGCTAGTCTTTTATATCAGGAAATATGAATTATTGAGCTGTCTGAAGATCAGGCTTAAGATTACAGGAGAAAATATCTCCAGCAGACATCATATAATGAAAGAGATTTATCATTTTAATATGTGCATGCTGCTGATGTAAACAGGGCCAGTGTTAGTAAAAGACCCCAGCAAGGGTCCTTACTGGTGAGAGTAAGCAATAACGTTTTACCTGAATTTTTTCATCAGACACAGGTTCTTCTGAGGTGGATCAGTGGTACTTTCAACAAATCTTGTTGAAAAGTCTGTCTTTGCATCTGGACCAGTCCAACAAAGCAACACTGGCTTAACATTATTGACTCAACCAGTGTTGTGAGTTTGGCATTTCTTTCTGACCAAGGGAAATCAAGTCGTACAGAAATCCCATGTCACACAATACTTTTTCTTCTTTCTCACTTTGCATCTTTCCCCTCTTCCACAACTCCAGTCATCTATCCATCTCTATCCTTGGTTCCTCGGAGTGGATCAAAGGTCCTCTGTGTCGCAGATTGCCAGAAGATCAAGAATCTTCATTATCCTGTTAACTGTACATTTATCAAACAAGACAGTAGGGCGGCAGCGCCCCAGCCATCATTAAGGTTTAATAGAAAGAGGGCAGAATGAGCGAACAAGCAGTAGAAAGCTGTAGCAGGAACTAGCGTTTCTCTTTAATGTCTCTGATATCCCTGACAGGATTATTAATCAAGAAACTAAAAGAAATTCTGGACCTTTTGCTCCCGGCTTCCTCACTTTAGAGTCTTTTAGCTACTGGCATTACATAGCAACTGACAGGTCATGAGGTCCACCGCTAATTGGTTCTATGGGGTTTTGAATAACAATGAACCAAGCCCAATTACCGCTGCTACAGAGAAGCACAGATGAGAGCGTGTTGGAGCCCAGTAGATTCGGAGAGCAAGGAATCAGGGGGAGGTTCGGGGAAATTGATGGGTTTAGTGGGGGTTGATGATAGGGGGGTGGTAAAGTTATGTTTCATTCCTGCTGCGCCTCTCTCTCTCTCTCTCTCTCTCTCTCTCTGACTCTGAATCTCTTTTCTCTGTAAGGACATTAATGAGATTTTCAAATCAGCTGGCATGTGCTCTGATGGAGATCCGAGCTAAACAGCATTCCTTCAGGACAGCTCTGCCTCATTGACGATTCCATTTGTGGAAGACATTCGCATGTTCTCTGGGAATTATTTTAATGTCCCAGTTATCTCTCTTTTTTGTATCGCATGTTCATTTATAAGTGATATGTTTTCTTCCTTGTATCCCACACTGAGGATCTAAATTAAGGTTCCTTGATGATTGGCTCTAAGTGATCTTCATTGGCTCTTTAATGTATGCTTCAAAGCACAAGACTGCTTCAAAGCCTTCAGTTTGTTATGTAGATTATTCTCCCATCTTCCCTACTGCCACACTTTACATATTTTGCTTATTGTTTTTGAAAAACTTCAATCGGCGATATGCAATTCATCCTATTTATTTATTATACTTCATGCAGTATCAAAATCAGACGTTAAATCTGCAAGCCGTGACAAAATGTAAATAAATTGTTATTGAGCAAGTACATAAACAATCTGGCTCCTTACTTTATAAGTTAAGTCAGGAATTCGCAGCAAGTGTCTGTTGTTTATCAAACCACCTGTTTTTTGACGTAAATGTGGGCGCCGCCATCTTTAAAATTTCTTGTTTATGACTTCCGGTGAGCCACTAAAGCTAATGGTAGTCTATTGCGAAGGACACAAGTGTGCCGTTTTGACTGGCTGTTTAATGTTTATTATGAAATCCAGGAAGACCGGCATAATTTGTGCAGTTAGGGGTTGCCTTAATAGCTAATACAAACGAAGTAAATCTCTACAAAACATTTGTTTTAACCATAATCCATGCACAAGAACTGAATGTGCATGTGGCGCACATGCAATCATGATCTGTATTTACAAATCCATCCAGTAAAACCTTTCATAGAAACTGACAGTAAACAATAAATACAATAATTATTGAAAACAACTAATATTATGCTTCTAAAAATATGCTGATTTAGCTGATTGATTTATTTTGCTACTATATATTATTAAGAAAATGCGATTACAGTACAGAATATAAGACATAATCTGCTGAGTTAATGTTTATAATAGTTCGTAATGTGTTTGCGCAAACTTTTGTTTTGTTTTAAATGAAAAAACAAATACTTAAAAAAGTAAGCAAATAATTTCATAAGCTCATGTCTCCACCTAGTGCGCAAGAAGCGATGTAATAATATTTTCATAAAACGAAAACAATACTCAATACATGTAGTAGTTTAATATGTTTATTATGGTTTATTCAAATAACTTACAATGTGTTGAATGAGAAAGATACTGCTGACTGTGTAGGACCGCGTGAAGCTCGATGTGTCGCCATAAACAAGTCCATTAAAATTTGCAGTTTAAAAAGAACTCACACCAGAGGGACAGATTAACATTTTGAACCAGCCCCTGAAAAGTTAAAAACATGAAGTCTTGGTAAATTCCATGTACAAACACTCGAGTGACTTACTGGTATGTCTCTGTGCTTTTATATTTGCGCATTGAAGACCCGTCACCTCCGATCAACAACACAAAATGATTTAATATATCTTCATATATCAAGCGACTTCTTAATTTCATCCTCACACTGGTTCATACATGGCAGGTGTAGTAAATATTAACCGTTTAAATCATGTTTTATGCGTGCTCCCACTTCACTGTTTTCTACCAGCTGGCTATTGAACCGGAAGTCTCGCACAGGAAGGGAAATACGTCATATCACTTACTTCTGCGTTCGAGAAAAAGGTGGATACACGTAAAATATAAGTATGTAAAGTAGCATGCAATTTTATGTTTCAAACAGAGATGGCGATAGAGAGGAAAAAGTTACAAATTGTAGCTCTAACTGTGCGTTCACACCAGAAGCGAAAGAGGCGGCAAAAAGGGGCTATTTGCTTGAGTTTACACGCTTCATTCGCGCGTGAAATTGTAGTCATTCAAGACAAGATCTTTTTAATTCCTGTAAAAGTATGAAGATGTCTCATGTAGCGATGTTGATTGTACTCCATTTTTGTTTTGTTTTTCTGCCTCTGCTCGCTTCCTGTAATCACATCACTGCTAGAGCAAGCTCCTGATTGGTTAACGCAGCGCGAAAATCTGCCAAAATTTAGATTTTTCAACTCAATTCACAAAGAACACGCCATTCGTACTTACCACGTCGCAGGATATCTATTTGCGTCTTTGCATTGACTTAACATGTAAATCACTCGCACTTGCCGCCTCTTACGTGTCTGGTGTGAACGCACCATAAGTTCATTAAAATATAATATAAAAGATAATAAAATAAAATCAAAGATTAAAAAGTGTGTTATTGGAAACTTTTGCTATCTGAAAGTTTTTCTCAGGAGAACACGGTACTTACTTTATAAAGGCTTTGGTCTGCATTCTTCGCCCTTGAACCGATGTGTCCACAGTGGGTGCGAGAGCAAGAATTTAATTTGATCCCCGTTTAAATAATCTGTTTCAAATCATGAATTCACATGGCGCAATCCTCCCCCTTCTGAGTATTCATCATTCTCAATAAGCCCTCTGAGAAGCCGTCATTAGGTTTCGGCCTCACCCGCCTGCATTGAACGTCTTCTCAAGGGCTGCAAATTGGAAATGGGACTTAAATACTGCTTGAAATGGATACTTCATATTCACCTAAGCCCTAAGACCGGGCTGTCAAGCGCAAAGAAGGAGGAAGACGTGCGCTTTCTGTGCCCACCGTACTTACTGCATTGAGCTGAATCCTTTTAATTGCCCGTGCTGAAAGGCTTTACCCTGACCTTTTTCAAAGTCAGGGAGCAAACAATTCTCTCCAAGGTTAATGTGCCTTCCTTGTTTTTCTTCTTCTGCGTGCACTTTTGGGTTATTGACCGAATTGAGGTAGTGCTTATGACTTCGAACCTCCCTGAGCTTTTGGAGTGATCTGCATCGCTACTTGTCGGCTGTGCTCGAATCAACCCGTGAGCCGGTGGAGTGCAGTCACGTGGTGGTGAAGAGCCTAATCTAATTTTCATTTTTGAATAACTGTAACCACAAATGCACCACTAGTGATACGATGAGAGTGTCTCAAAAGAAGTGCTGATTGACCTGGTGCTCCCGTAACCCACGTGATTGGATTTCCCATTCGCTGGCAATCTGTCGCTGCGTGACGATCTCCGTATCGGGTTTATTTGTGCTTAAATGCAGTTTAAGATGGAAGGTTTCTTTGCAGTTTATTAACCCGCAATACTTCACAACGTCTATGTAAATACATCTCTCAACTGTAAATCCCTACAGTTAAGAACAAACTGAATGGCATCCCCTAAACTTGATTATGCATTAGTAACTTTCAAATCTGCATATGTGGTATGCAGTTGTGAAGCCGCAGCTGTTGTCTCTAAAGAGTTTATCATTATTTTACATTTATTTTGTTTCCCTAATTACCTCATTAATTCTGTTGTTTTGATTGTCATGTTTACCATTTGCTTTGTGGAGGCATTATCCTGTTCTGTTTGTCTGTTTGAAGAAGGAGACATCTCGCTGAATAATTCATGCCCTGCTCCAGCATCAGAGCAACGTTTAAACAATGAAGTTTGTGAAAATTCTGTATTACTCTCTGATAAACATAAAGCACACACACACACACACACACACACAAACTGGGTCTCTCTCTCTCTCTCTCTCTCTCTCTCTTTCTCTCTCTCTCTCTCTCTCTCTCTCTCTCTCTCTCTCTCTCTCTCTCTCTATATATATATATATATATATACTGTTTATATTTATAATGCCTGAGGCAACTGTAGGTAAAAGTACAAAACTAGATTTCACAAAGCTCGCACGATTCATCTTAGATAAAGCTGTGACAAAAATCTTCCTCTCATGTGTCTCAGAGAGGTTTAAAAGAAGTGGACTCAAAGCTAAATCTGACTGTATAGTGGTGCACTGGGGATTGGGTGTAGTCTGGGGGACTGCATTCACTTCTGTGCTGAGACTCTTAAGCACTTAATTTAGTTAATCAGGTTCCCATTGACACTAATTTGAGTTCTTACACTGAATTATTCACAGTGGCCTTTATGCTGAATATGTTGGACCTTTGTGCTGTAATATGGGTCACAGTGAGACTCTGTACACTGTAAATTCTGGGTAAATATTGGACAGAACACATGTTGGGTTATAAATAAACCAATGCTGGGGTATTTCAATGGAATGCTGGGTTGTTTCAACTCAACATCCCAGCATTGCATTAAAACAACCCAGCATTGGTTTATTTGATAACCCAACCTGTGTTCTGTCCAATATTTACCCAGCATTGGGTTAAAAATAACACAGCAGAACTTAGAGTGTATGTGAATTGGTGTGCCATTGCTGCTGATTCTTGGATCTCCTGTGAACTAAAGTTCAAGACAATCCAGTTGTAGTTGTTCTTGCGAATATGTAAGGAATAATTGACGACGGGCCGTTGAATTATTCGAAAATAATGCACACCCAAGGTGGTAATGCCTGGTGGTGTGCATTATTTTCAAATAATTCAAAGGACCGAAGTAAATTATTCCTCTTATACCACGGTTACGACAAACATTGCTCTGGTGCCTATTTTTAAGACATTTGACAAATTAGGTTTGCGGTTATCGAAAAAAATCAATCAGAATTCAACAGACCCGTGTTATAAATATGTAATAACAGATTTTTAGTATAAACTGAATTAGTATAGTAATATTTTATCTACTTTTTAAATTCAATTCAATTTTATTTATATAGTGCTTTTCACAATTTGGTAATTGTATCAAAGCAGCTTTACATAATAGATGCAGTGAAAAGCACAGAAAATCGACGGATAGCACAACATAATACACAATAGCACAAGCAGCTAAATTTGCTGCGGCTTTAAATCAACATTATAAGCGAACGTATTACTAATGTAACGTATAGAAGTTAAGCCCAAAAGGGCTGCCTCCCCGGGTTGAAAAACCCCCTAGGAGAAAAAAACCCGGATTATATATATATACACACATTGAAACGGATAAGGAGATTAAGCGGATATTAAGCAGGTTCTGCCGGTGGTCATTGGTCAGGCATCGGCTGGACATCACGTTGAAGAACAGCCAGTAGATCAGAGGTGTGCCGACATTCACATTTACCGGAACTGGATCTGTTTGTTTCATTGTCCTCGGGATCGAGGACGAGACAGGGAGAGAGAAACAAAATCTTATTAGTGTAGGGGCCGTTCACATAAAAAGCAAGTGTCATACAGTGATGTGGTTTTAGTCAGCTTGGATCCGGACAGGCTAACTATTGCTGGTTAAGTGTATTACATATAGTTGATGATTTTAGAAAATTTGTGGGCCCAGGGCGAGTCTATGTATGGTGCCCCCCATATGATCTTTAAAACAGAAACTCGTTTGACTAAGGCCAGAGGCCCCACTGCCGTCATTAATACTAAACGTTAAATGTTTATGATCATATTGATTTTATTGTTTTACCTTTTTTCCCAGACCCACCCTTTTAATCTCAAAATTCCTTATAAAATATGATTCCATATAAATATGATTCAGTATAGATTATATTTATAATCAAAGAGTATAAAAACTGTATTTTAAGGGGGTTTATTTTCTAAATCCAAAAGTGCCCATAGCCGAAGAAACATCCATATGTGTGGCATGTGTTTTTGTGAGAAAATATGTGCTCAGTAGCTTAGGCGTTATTTGATGGATGTTATCACATTCAAAATTAAAGTGTCAACAGGTCTTATATAGTGATTTGTGATTATTAACAGTGCCCCTTCAAAGGTGTAACATTTTCCCCTCTGCTTCAAAGAGTTTTTTTCCTTTGTTTGATCTGTACTCGTATAATCATCTTTAAAGGGATAGTTCACCCAAAAATGAAAATAATGTCATTAATGACTCACCCTCATGTCATTCCAAACTTGTAAGACCTCCGTTCATCTTCGGAACACAGTTTAAGATGTTTTATATTTAGGCTGACAGCTTGTTTAATCTTCATTGAAATCTAGTAACGGTATACTGTCCATGTCCAGAAAGGTAATAAAAAACATCATCAAAGTAGTCCATGTGATATCAGTGGGTCAGTTTAAAGGTGTTGAAGCAGCGAAAATACATTTTGGTCCAAAAATAACAAACATTACGACTTTATTCAGCAATTATTGTCTTCTCTTTAGCGTCTGTTGTAAAGCGTAATAAAGTCACATGACTGCAGTTACGCGGCTGACATACGACGCGGCTGACGTGTTATCTGGTGTGCCCCAGCTGATTTTTTTTGCGCCGGGCTTTGTTTACAGTCTGAGGGAGACGCCCGCTGTAAGTTTAAAAAAAACTGAGGATAACACGTCATTTGCATCACTGCAGTTACGTGACTTTAGTCTCGCGCATGCGCTTTACAACAGACGCGGAAGAGAAGACAATGCTGAATAAAGTCGTAATTTTTGTTATTTTTGGACCAAAATGTATTTTCGATGCCTCAACACATTCCAACTGACCCACCGATGCCACACGGACTACTTTGATGATGTTTTTATTACCTTTCTGGACAGTATACCGTACATGATTTTCAATGAAGGGTCAACAAGCTCTCGGACTAAATATAAAACATCTTAAACTGTGTTCCGAAGATGAACGGGGGTCTTACGAGTTCGGCACGACATGAGGGTGAGTCATTAATGACATTATTTTCATTTTTAGGTGAACTATTTCTTTAATCTTTCCTGCAGGCATATGAATTAGTCCTTCAGTGCTGCAGTACTCCAGTAGACCTAATGGGGGCGATGTTTTAACCGTTGTTGTTTTATATTTCCCTGCGGCATTTACCTGCACGGTCGTTAGAGGATGGTCTCGGTAGTTGCTCATATCTTCATTAACAAATATCTTCATTACCACCCAAAAAGCAGTGTAAAAAACAACAGGCGTGCGTTGAATCTCTTGCAGCCCCTTGGGGCGTTCTGCTGTTTGTAGTGACACAGAGGACGAGTTATGCTAATTGAGTGTTCTTTGCATAATTAGAAAAAAGAAACTTTATCATTATTATGAGAACAGAATAGCCAGACTGTGGGTAATTTGGAGTTTCCCAGCAGGGTGCTGGTGGGAAATGAGAGAAAGATAGCATGCCCTCACAATGTTATTCTTTTTGATATAGAAAAGCATGTTCATCAAGATGCTTAGCCAAAGTGTGCCTTAATGATAATTACTTTCCTCAATGTGCTCTTTTCTAAGTGATTTAGTGAATTTGTTTTTGAAGAGCATCCATTTGCAATGGAAATTCACGAGAAATATTTGGATTGGAGCAATTGGCGTGTATTCAGGCAGATTGCCAAGGTCTTTTTATCGGGACGAGACGCTACTGAACCAATTAGACATCTTTGAAATATTAAGAGCTTTAAAAACTTGCATTTTTCCTCCTGCATTGGGCTTGTCAACTTAGTCATTCAGCGTGCTATCTCTTCTCCTCCAACATGGCCGACTGTGTAGCATACCTCGAGACTGCCGAGAACATCTCCTCCTGCTTCAAAGGTTCTCTCGCCTTTTTCATCTCTGTGTACCAGCCCACGGCCAGAGCCATGGATTAATATTTCAAAACATGTTTCCCTCTCCACCCCCCTCTCTTTTTCTCATCTTACCCTTTCCCTGCTGTCTCACACATACACAGTCCTCGTTCTCTGTTCGCCCCTCTCTCTCTCTCTCTCTCTTAGCCTGGCTGCAGACACGTGTGATATTTTCCCATATCTCATGTTTTGCTGCTCCGTTGCTCCCAGGGCCCAATCACTGGAGCAGTATGTTTTATGAATTAATAAGAGATGATCCTGGAAGGTCCGGGGAGGCAGCTAAGAGAGAGCCAGGAGCACAAAGATAGAGGGAGAGCGATGTAGAAAAAAAGACAGAGAGAGAGAGAGGGTGGAGGCTGCAGTCGAATTTTAATGAGCACCAAGGGGAATATCAGGTTTTTTCAGCCTCTCTTTCTCTGGATATCCAATGGCACACGGCTCTAAATCACTGTCATGCAAACAAGGTATTTCCCATCATGCCCTTGGTTTTTGGCTGGTAAGTGTGTCACCGTGTGGTACAGCTTGGCTCACTGGGTGCACCTGCTCCGCTGTCCTAATTGAACAGATGATCTGCCAATTTGTCATGTTTATCTTCAGCGCCTTTCCTCGGCGGTTTGCCCACTCCCCACAGCCCCCTCGCAACACGCTGCAGATGTTAGCAGCATTTTTTATGACAGATCTTGTAGTCATTACTGAATAATTCATGCTTGCTTTAATGTCTTCAGATAGCATCTCCAGCTCCCTCCGCCTCCATCCTCTCTCTCTCTCTCCCTGGTTCTAGCTTTTGGCTCAGCAGCCCCCCACCCCCTCCTTCTCTCTTTCCAATCACATGGGAAAACTTTATTATGCCTCCCTCTGACGGCAAAGTATACGGATAAAATACCCCCCATTGATATGAAAATAGGATTTAAATTATTCACTGAGGTTTAAAGGTTAGTTGAAGGTTATTACTCGGGGACAGGCATAAAGAGAGGAGAGAGGGGCATTGTTCACTGGCAGGCAGACGAGGCGTTGGTGAAAGGCTAATTTGCAGTGCATGCTGCAGTGGCCTCTTGTGAATAAGCCCAAAGCCTCTCAAGAGATTTTAACATGGTAGAAGTCAATTATTTATAAGGAAATTATGTCTGGCTTCTTCTCCCACAGAAAAACATTTCTGCCTGTAAATAAAGCGGGAAGCGCGCGTTTCTATCCATCCGATTGCCGCGCTCGTGATTATTATGACATGTCATTTTTCTGTTCAGCCCAGCCAGGCGAAGATAATAGGAGAGCATCTTGGAAAGGGAGGTGTCCTCTGAGATTGCCTTCAACATAAATCAGATCAGTTGAAACGCTCGCAGGTTTTATATGGGTTGGATAATGGGGCTTAGAATACAGTGGACTTAATAAATCATTCTCTTTGTTGGTGTGTGCGCTTTTATTTCCTCTACGGGTTAAGAGCCTGAGCCAGTTCAGTGGTTGGTCCCCCTGTTCTTACGCTGCACTGTATCTCCATAGCAACCACGCGTGCAGGTACCGTGCTTTAGCGGGGAGTCGTGAGGAGCTATATGCGATGTCGACATTCCTCCTCCTCCTTCCTCACTTTCTCCCCCTCGCTTTCTCCATCACAGACACACGCAAACACATTCACAGTCACACCCTCCTTTTTTAATCTCTTTTCATTCTCACCTCCTTCGCTCCCACTGGGAAGTGACCTGAGGAGGTTTGTTTACAGAGCTTTGTTTATGTTCTCTCTTATAACTCCCTGTCTCTTTATCTCTGTCTCATTTGCATATTCACACACAGAACTCCTCCTCCTCCCTGCGAAAACACTCTGCGGCTATTTGCCTTATCGCTCCTGTCATTTCTCTTCAGAATTTATGACCCCGCCCATGTGTCACGCTCATTTATAAACAAGATCATTTTGACATTTCAAGGAATGGTTCAGCCAACAGTTAATATTTTGTCATTGCTTATTCACCCTTATGTCATCTTAAATCGCTACAGCTTTTTCAACTCCAAAAATTCAACATTAGACATTAATTAGAAAATAGCACTGAAGAAATAAAGTTATAAATGATACACGAGACTGAATAAATACTATAATTACTATATAACTAACCCACAAAAAACACCAAAGCGTTTAAACCCTGCTGAAAACGCCAAGTGGACACCAACTGTGCGCTTGCCAGTGTCTTTTCAGCTAAGCGCTTTGGTTGCTATCATACTTCTGCTTTGTTTATCAGTCGTTGAACGATGCGTCAGTTGGTTCTTGTGATATTTGTCCTGCCCCCCCCCCACTGTGATTGGACGGCCGAGTGAGAAGTGACATTGACGAGCTGAGCGTTTCACCCAACATTGAAAAAATGTTAAGCGCGGATGCTTAGTGCAGAAAAAATCACGCCAGCAGCTGCCATTTTTTAAACGTTGCGCTTCCATTGGAAACAATTAAAATCATATGCAGATCGCCGCAGTAAACGCCTTCGTGTACACGCCACCTTAATGTGGTACAACAAAGCGTTTAAGCGCGGCTGAAATGGCAGGCAGACGCAGACTGAAAGGCGCTTGCCCACTTTTTTCAGCTAAGCGCTTTGGTTGCCATGATACTTCTGGTTTGTTTATCAGTCGTTGAACGATGCGCCGGTTGGTTGTTGTGATATTTGTCCCGCCCCTCCTCCACTGTGATTGGATGGCCGAGTGAGAAGTGACATTGACGAGCAGAGCATTTCACCCAACGTCGAACATTTTTCAACTCTGTGTGCTCAGCGCTGAGCGCGGAAAAAGCATTGAGCGCAGGGGGTTCAGCGCAGAGAAAACACGCCAGCTGCTGGCGTTTTTGAAAAACGCAGCACTTCCACTGGAAACAAATGAAAACATACGCAGACCGCCAGCGTAAGCGCCTTGGTGTACACGCCCCCTTAATGTAGTTAATGCCATTAAGGGGCGTGTACACCAAAGCGTTTAAGTACAGCTGAAACGGCAGGCGGACGCCAACTGAAAGGAGCTTGCTAGCTTTTTTCAGCTGAGCGCTTTGCTGCTATGATACTTCTGCTTTGTTTATCAGTCGTTGAACGATGCGCCTGTTGGTTGTTGTGATATTTGTCCCACCCCTTCTTCACTGTAATTGGATGGACGAGGGAGAAGTGACATTGACGAGCTGAGCGTTTCACCCAACGTTGAACATTTTTCAGCTCTGGGTGCTCAGCGATGAGCGCGGAAAAGGCGTTAAGCACGGGCACTTAGTGCGAAAAAACACGCCAGCTGCTGCCGTTTTTGAGAAGCGCTGCACTTCCATTGGAAACAATTTAAAACATATGCAGACCGCCAGCGTAAACGCCTTGGTGTACACACCCTCCTACTCTGGTTAATGCCATTAAGGGGCGTGTACACCAAAGCGTTTAAGCGTGGCTGAAATGGCAGGTGGACGCCGACTGAAAGGCGCTTGCCAGCTTTGGTTGCTATCATACTTCTGCTTTGTTTATCAGTTGTTAAACAATGCGGCGGGTTGGATGTTGTGATATTTGTCTCGTCCCTCTATTACTGTGATTGGATGTCAGAGTGAGAAGTGACATTAACTGATCGTTTCAAAATCGTTTAATTCTGGGCGCGGAAAAACGCAAAGCTTGGGCGCTCAGCACGAAAAAAAATGCCAGTTGCTGGCGTTTTTGAAAAGCGCAATGCTTTTATTAGAAACAATTGAAAATGTTACGGCCGCCGGTGTAAACGCTTTGGTGTGCACGCCCCCTTAGTGTGGTTAAATTATATATTTCATTCTCAGGACTGCAAACACAACCCATTTGTTTTGCTAAATTTGCTAAAGTGGGCATTGCTCTTTAACAAAGCGTATTATTGTTTTAAAATGAGCACCGGTGGGGATTTCCTCGGATTCTGTTTTTTTTTAAGATAAGTAAGAGTCATTAGTTAGCGAGATCTGTGCCGCCTTCCTAGGCTCCAGGGTGTGTGCGTTAATACTTTAAATGGAAGTGTAGTCACATCAAAGATCTGCAGGATGAGAGCAAGAATTAATGACATCCTTGGGAAAGTCAGACCGAGCTGTTTTGTGCAACATCTTCTGTTTGCATCCATCCATTTTCTTTTATCCTCTCTTTCTCAATCAATCCATGTTTTGTCAGGAACGTTTATCCTGAGCTATAAGCCAGCTCATACAGTAGATGCCACGGAGTGATGTTAATCACAACTGTTACCACAATTCATCCGGAGTGTCAATTTTCATCCCTATCGATGCTCTCTCCATTTTCTCACCAGTGGAGTATTCATTTGCTCTGAATAATACCGAGCTTATCAAAGTCAATCAGCTGTGAAACTCATTTTCTGATGGAAAATGTGAAGCTATTCTGACTTAATTTGGCAAAGACTGCTTTATTTGCCCGCTCATAGAGCTCAAAAAATGTGCCGGCCAGGGCTGTGACAGCCGAACGCTTTGTTTTTGATAGTTTCTGACTAGATCGTTAACTGAAAATAAGGAACTCGTGAGAGGCTTGACTGAGGAACTCTAGCGGAAAGCCAGTTCCAGATGGTCGAGCGCTGGTCGAGAAAGCAGATGTGCTTAATAGGAACACACACGTATCACGCTGTTCCGCTTCTTCAAATGAAGCATAAGAGGCTTCTCTGTCATATATCACTAAAACACATATACCAGTGCATTCATGTAGGAAAACACACACATGCACATGAAGATCTTTCTCCATGTCTGTTCATCTGGATCAGTAACTCAAAAGCTGCTTGTTTTCTTGTGATAGAGCATTCTGGCACATTTCCCAGAATGCAAAGCATGTGAGATCTGTCTTGGTTGTGTTGAGGTCAAGGCCGTGCCCTTTCACATTAGTCTAGCATGTCGCTCGCCTGAACAACACAGCTTGGAGTAATGCCACTGCTAAAACAAATCAAATGCGTATATTGTAGCACACAAAGACGCAGTGACTTCACCAACGCATCAATTTGCTATTTCTGGAACGGCGTGATTGATGAGTAATGTGGATTTGACTTACGTGCCTTAGAAAAGTTCGCATTCGTCTTTCTCCCCTTTACCGTGGAAGCCTGCAGATCGGACGTGCACCGTCAGACACGACCAAACTTAATAGATGGTGTCAGTGGATGGGGATCAGTGCCATCTCCCTCCCCACTCATCCCTCCAACAAGGCTACAAAAACTGCACTCCATCTCTGGTGAGGCCAAGAGCCACTTCTGCAAGAGTTTTTCCTGCTGCTCCAAACAGCTTGTCTGATTACAAGCTGATCAATACTTGGCCTCTCTCCCCCTCCTGGCAGGGGAAATGATGCGACACAAGAAGCTGTGACATTGACTGGGCCCTGGAGGGGGGGTGCTTGAGTATTGTTGGTCGCAGAGAAATGGTCCTGCCATTAACTCAGCTGGCCTCCGCTGCTGTGTCATTGTTAAATGCTGGCAAGGATGAGCAGCTCGTATTAAACGGCTGACAAATGCCATCATAATTGCGCTCTTTGATTTTAATCGATGAAATTAGTTGTTTTTTTAAGGCGTGCTACTGTCAGACTGATTGCTCGGGAAATAAATCCATCCAATCACCCCTGCCCTGCTGTTGTGTTATGTGGAGCGCTGTATATATAAAAAGCTGTATAGCTAAACGCTGCTTTTAAGATTATGTCTGCAGGTAAAAGTGTTTAATATCTTGTCTGTGACTGAGTAGAATGTTGTCCCATTTGTCTGATAACCTCATTGGTTAGCATGACCCTATAAGTTTCTAGTGGTAGATGTACACCATCAGGTTCAAAAAGGCTTCATTGTGTTTGGTACATTGTATACATTATATACTTCTTAACCGGAGAAAATTTTGCTCAAAGGTCGTTCTTTTATAGTTAAGGAGGCATTTATTTAATGATGCATTTAAAGGAATATTCCATTTTCTTAAAAGAAAAATCCAGATAATTTACTCACCACCATGTCATCCAAAATCTTGATGTCTTTCTTTGTTCAGTCGAGAAGAAATGATGTCTTTTGAGGAAAACATTGCAGGATTTTTCTCATTTTAATGGACTTTAATGGACACCAACACTTAACACTTAACTCAACACTTAACAGTTTTTTCAACAAAGTTTCAAAGGACTATAAATGATCCCAAACGAGGCATAAGGGTCTTGTCTAACGAAACGATTGTCATTTTTGACAAGAAAAAAAAGGCTCTTTTAAACCACAACTTTTCGTCTAGGTCCGGTCCAGCGCGACCTAACGTAAATGCGTAGTGACGTAGGGAGGTCACGTGTTACATATATAAAACGCACATTTACGGACCATTAAAAGACATTAATTAGTATCATTCCACATATAACAACGTAGGAACGGTCCTCTTTCAACACCTTGTAAACAGTGGGGCGGAGTTTTGCGTTCGTCCTCTGTGACCTCTTGACGTCATGACGTATTGCGTGGGGTCACGCTGGCGCATCACGACCGGATCTAGTTGAGAAGTTGTGATTTAAAAGTGTATATTTGTTATTTTTCTTGTCAAAAATGACAATCGTTTTGGTAGATAAGACCCTTACGCCTCGTTTGGAATTGTTTATAGTCCTTTGAAACTCCGTTGAAGAAAACCGTTAAGTGTTGAGCCAAGTATTAAATGTTGGGCTCTATTAAAGTACATCAAAATGAGAAAAATCCTGCAATGCTTTCCTCCAAAAACACAATTTCTTCTCGACTGAACAAAGAAAGACACCAACATCCTGGATGACATGGCGGTGAGTAAATTATCTGGATTTTTCTTTTAAGAAAATTGAATATTCCTTTAACAGCTGCTGCAGCTGAAAACAGAAATCATGGCACTGATAATAACACTATACATACATCAGGATATGTGTTAGAAACAAGCAGGTATAGTGTCGATCATCTATGCTAACAGTAGGTGGCAGTTAGTGCACTGTGCAAATCTCTTTTTAGAGATTTAATAATGAGAACAAAAATGATGCTCTCTTAGTCACTTTGCAGTAGACGCAATGAAGAAGAACTGTGTCAATCACTAGTAACTGATTTATATCTTCCCATTAGTGATGTACTGTGCAAAAGTCTAAGGCCACCACCATCAGACTTGTTGTTTTAGAAGTTTTAATGTCCATCCATATTTATTTTTCAATCTATTTTATTAAGATACAAACAGAAAATACAGGAAATATGTACAAAAAATTTTATTTTCAGGATTAAATGTCTTCTTTAGGCATCGTTGGTGTTTAGTGTGACCTCTTTTGGCACTAAACACATCTTGAGCGTTTTTGAGCAGAATGAAATAAAAAGACTAATTTCTTTAAAATGCGAAATTATGATTTAATTTTATGTAGGTTTAAGAGATCCTGCATGTCCTGCTATTGCTCAAGTGGAAGGGGAGTTTACCCTAAAAACTTGACAAAATCAGTTTACATTTTTATATAGTTTTTAATACTATATACACATTTCCTGTATTTTCTGGATGTATTTTATTAAAGGGACATTCCACTTTTTTGAAAATATGCTCATTTTCCAGCTCCCTAAGAGTTAAACATTTGATTTTTACCTAGTGAAATCCATTTAGCTGCTCTCCAGGTTTAGCGCTAGCACTTTTAGCATAGCTTAGCACAATCCATTGAATCTGATTAGACCATTAGCATTGCGCTAAAAAACGGTAAGAATCAAATGTTTAACTGTAGGGGAGCTGGAAAATGAGCATAAAAAGTGGAATGTCCCTTTAAAGAGACTGAAAAACAATTATATATGATCACTATTACATTGCAAAAAGAACAAATCTAATTCTGCCATGGTGGCCTAAGACTTTTGCACAATTCAGCCATAACATTATGACCACCTGCCAAATATTGTGTAGGTCCCGCTTTCTGCCTTTCGCAACGAAAACAGCCCTGACCCATCGAGGACAAGTGTAGTTGATGTGTTAGAATCAAGCAAAATGGCCAAGCGTAAGGATCTGAGCGACTTTGACAAGGACCAGATTGTACTGGCTAGATGACAATCAGAGCATCTCCAAAACTGCAGCTCTTGTGGTCCAAGAAAGGAAAAGCCCCTACTGAAAAATCCAGCTAAGACCAGCATAAGCTGGTGAGCTGGTTTTAGTTGGTCCCCAGCTTGGTTTTAGATGGTTTTGCTGGTGTAGGAAGCTGGTTTTGCTGGTGTAGCAAGCTGGTCTAGCTGTGTTTGGTCACATTTTAAGCTGGTCTAGCTTGACTTAGCTGGTCATGCTGGAATACCAGATTGCCCACCAGCATGACCAGCTTTGTCAGGCTGGGAGGACCAGCGTAAACCACCTTAAACCAGCTAAGACCAGCTAAAACCAGCTACCAGCTTATGCTGGTTTTAGCTGGATTTTTCAGTAGGGGCAGTAAACCGGCGACAGGGTCATGGGCGGCCAAGGCTCATTGATGCACGTAGGGAGCGAAGGCTGGCCCATGTTGTCCGATCCAACAGACGAGCTACTGTAGCTGAAATTGCTGAAAAAGTGAATGCTGTTTTGGTGGCAAAAGAGAGACCTACACAATATTAGGCTGGTGGTCATAATGTTATTGTCGATTGGTATATGTGTTTGTGTGTATATATATATATATATATATATATATATATATTATATTGACGGAAGTTATAGCGAGAGGGGGAGTAGTCAGGAGTGATGACTACTGCGCGCCGAGGTCGAAGTGCTGCAAACTAAGTGCTCTTTCGCCATACAATATAGTTCTCATTTTTATCTGCTTAAAAAATCACCACGTTTTATTTTGTGCCACCATACTTACTCGTGTAACTACTCATGTAACAGTCTTTAAATAGGGAAATAAATGGAAGTGTTTGGTGGCTTATAAATTCATCCCTCTTTGGATCCTAAGGAATGAATGGGGCTAGGCTAAATGCTAACACATTAAAGACTCGCTTTACAAAGATTAAGTGCACGAATTGAAAAAAGACTGGTATTTGTTAATTCGTCTAAGTTGAGGTAAGAACATAGTAAAATATTGAAAAACGGTGGTGTTTAAGATGCCGGCTATGCCCTTAAGACCAGATTAATGCCCTAGGATCTCCTTCATAGTGTTCCCTCTACCATCATAGTGTGTGTTGCCCCCTCACCTATTCCTCTGTGTGGGGTCACGCTGTTTATCTACCCAGCCTGGTAGATTGGTAGACAGTGCTTGTTATTTACTGCCAGCATCTCTCTCTCTCTCTCTCTCTCTCTCTCTCTCTCTTTCTCTCTCTCTCTCTCTCTCTCTCTCTCTCTCTCCCACTGTCTCTCCGAGGCCCTGCTATTGAACGGTTTTATAGTCTTCCCACCGTTTCCTTGTTTGAAACAATATAGCTGGGCCTGTTGTTATTGATTCCACTGGATTGTGCCCTGGGTAAGTGCTCCTTTGAGCCTTGCTGCTAAATTAAGCCATCTTTCCAACAGTGCCTGACAGTACTCCTTAGATCCCGGCTGCCTTCTAATGGCTCTGGTATTACTCATATGTTAATTGATTGGGCGGTGGAGGAGGAAGCCGACAGCAAGGTGGAAATGACTCTGCTGAGCACAGAAGTCTGATGCGGAGCTTTCAGAGAAATAAGTTACAAAGCCGAGTGACAATGGGGTCAATCAGCTACCCGAGAGAGGGAAAATTACTTTGATGATTAAATTGATCGGAATTACTGAAGCATCATAATGGACTACCTGCTCTCGCTGCTATTTCAAGAATGCCCTTCTGTTACATTTAAACTACATCTCAGTAAGTCTCTTCCCAGCATGCATTATTTGTCATCACCCTTGCTGCAGACAGTAAAAGTGACACAAGAGGGCAATCGACAGGCTTCAGATCACAGCTCAATGAGCCAGAAAAGCCAGAGGAAATATTTGCAGTTTAGGCAGTTAAATGCCCAAAAACATCTGGCCTGTCACAGCATAATCCCAAATATAACCTAATTGGCTTTGGGTGGGTAGTGATGTGTTAGTGATAATGTTGCTTGTTATACATTGTTGAATTTTAAGTACTGTTAGTATTTTTGTATTGTTGGTAAATAGATTAAATTAAAGGTGTACAATCCACTAAAATCTAATAAAATCTAATCTAAATAAAATCTCTTATGTGAAGGGCTACTATAGGCTACTTACTTATAAATAATGTCATTGTGGTCCCACATTGAAAGCTGTTCTAAAAAATATCACCCAGGTCATCCACAGTAAACGCTCCATTCATCCTATGTCATTCGCCCTGTTTCTCTCTCTCTCTTCTCTCCTTTTTTGTTCTGTCTGAGGTCTCATTTCCTCTCTTGTCCCATGGATGATTAGGAGCAGCCTGCAGCATTTATCATGGGCTGGGAGAAAAAGAATAGGGCAGTATGAGGCTGAGAAGCCACCAAGTCTTCCATGGTAAAATAAGAGAATGTTATCTTAACCTGTTCAATCTTCACACCTGTGATGGGCTCTCTAAAATATACAGAGATTGTAGAGTAACGCCTCAATCATCCTTTTATAAGGCGCACCAGTGACAGTTCTGGCACATTTGGTTTTCTAAGATACGACATTAGCAAAACCAAACCACATACTTTTAGGGACTTTTAAGGAGTATTAGTTTTAACATTGTATATGTTATTTTAAATTTGAATATACCAAGCAAAATTCAAACTCACTTTACAGTCAGCAAGTACAAACTGAAAAAAGGTCTTATGGGTTTTGAGTGCCAAGAAGGCTGGTATATACTGTAGACAGTAAAACAATTTGAAACATGTAAAGTAAGTTATTTCAAGCACTATTTTATCTACAGTAATCTTGCAATTTAATACAATTTTTATATATAATAACATTACTTGAGTAGTTCAGTAGTACTACTACTATATTCTATGAATGTAGTAAGAGTCGCCATATTTTATTTAGTGTGAATGAAAATGAGCCAGTGAGGGGCAGAGTATAATCTGTTGTACTTTCAATAAGGCCCTCTATCACAAATCATTTTCTAAATCATATCGCATTCTGTGATAGTACGTACTGAATTAGATAAGATCGACTGTATTTTATTAATTCCTAATGCCATTTTTGCTGTGAGGCAACAGTGCTACCCACTGTACTGCCCCAATTACCATTAAAAAAAGTATTTGGGTAATGTGAATGAAATTCATCACGGGACATACGTTGTCATAACAAATAGTGAGATATTAATTTGATTAATTCGGATGATGTTAAAACCCCTTAAAGGGATAGTTCACTTTAAAATGAAAATTCTGTCATCATTTACTCATCCTCATGTTGATTTTTTTTCTGATGAACACAAAAGAAGATATTTTGAGATAAATGATGGTAAACACATAGCAGATAGTGACCATTGACTTCCATAGTAGGAAAAATATTTTGGTTGTATTGTGATAAATACAATCCCATTTACCATAAATGATGAAGAAAATATTTTGATAAATGATGGTTAACACACAGTTGACGGTACCCATTAAATTCTATCATATTTTTTATTCCTACTATGGAAGTCAATGGTCACTATCTGCTGTGTGTTTACCATAATTTCTCAAAATGTTTTGTTTTGTGTTCATCAGAAAAAAAAAACTCATACAGGTTTAGAACAACATGAGGACGAGTAAATGATGACAGAATTGTCATTTTAAGGTGAACTATCCCTTTAACTGGCACCGTCCCATGAGCAGGGCACCTGACTTTACTTCAATATTTTGCATGTAAAGTTTTATCTAATTCGACAAACTATGTATCATTGGAAAGGTCTAAGCCTCTAGAATACATATTACAACAGAATTTTATGAAATAAATTATGTAGGGAGAGTTATGATTCATTTATTAAAAGAGTGTGCCTCAAAACATTTATATCCTGTGATGTCACTGTCCCACCAGTGGGATGCCTACGTTTATTTCAGTGTTTTGCATGTAAATTCTTATCCAATCATGACAAACTATAATTCGTTTAAAAGCTCTAAGAGTATAGTTTTCATTTATTATCACCATTTTGTAGTGAGAGACATTTTCTAAAATGCCAAGGGTATACAAATGGGCCCACTTTGTTATTATATATTTGTAACACTAATACCCTATTCTAAACCTAAACAATCTTGACAAACTATATATCACTGGAAACTCTAAGGGTGTAGTTTTCATGTTTCATCACCATTTTGGGAAAATTATGACGTAATGAGAGTCAGTTTCTAAAAGTCACACGGCCACAGGTGGACCCAAGTGGTTTTTACATATGTATAGCACTAATACCCTGTTCTAAACCTAAACAATCTTGACCAACTATATATCGTTGGAAAGCTTAAAGGGTGTAGTTTTCATATTTCATCACCATATTGGGAAAATTATGAGTCAGAGTCAGTTTCTAAAAGGTTACGAGCACACAGGTCGGCCAAATTTGTACTTACATATTTATAACACTAAACCCCTACTCTAAACCTAAAAAATCACGACAAACTATATATCACTGAAAAACTCTCAGAATGTAGTTTTCATATTTCAAGGATGATAGAAATAATGTAGTGACAGTTTTTTGTTACCCCCCATAGGAATGCATATTAATTATTATTTATTCATAACACTATATCCTATTATAAATCTTTAAAAATGTTGACAAACTATGTGTCATTGGAAAGCTCTAAGAATGTAGTTTTCATATTTTAAAACATTTTGCATTAATAATAATGTAGTGACAGTAATTTATTAATCTGTGACAAGAGTATGCAGCAAACCATTGACACCTAGTGGCCGTTGTTGGCAAAACCACTAAAAGTGTGACACATACCTAATTTTTGTGATTTTAACTTGAAATTTGGATTACAACTAGTTGAGACTTGTTGCTTCATGTTTACATTATTACTTTTGTGAAACATTTACATTTTAATAATTTTGTTTATAAAATTAATATGTTATTGCATTATTTTTATTTATTTAAATAAATTTTAACTGCTATAACAATTTTTTAATTTAATTTAAATTAATTTGAAGGTGTACATCACTGTTTCATTGATTTGTGCCAATCAAGGGGTTAAACAAGTATAACTGTTTCTCTAATGTACATGTATTTACACTTGAAAAAAGCTCACCACTTTCTGACATTTTTTAATATGGCAACGCCTCTTCTTTGTTGGGTGTAGTGTTTTAAAATAATATGAATTTGAACATAGTACTCTACTTGCATACTGATTTTCATCTAGTATGTTAGTTGACAATTTTGACGTAGTGCAGATATTCCAAAGTTTAAAGCAACACCAACGAGTTTTTTTTACCTTAAAATAACGTTTCCAAAAAAGTTTCAGTCGTTCATCCACTCGAAACAGGGTGAACGGCACTTTCACATTTGCTTTGCAGCCCTCTATCGGCCAAAACCGCACTAAAGAAGTTTACAACCGTCGGGTAGCGGTCCTGTAGTTTGAGTGAAAACTACAAAAACTTGCTTTACGGCAGACCTGCTACAATCCAATCAGAGCCAGCTATGCTGCAGTATTTACGACAGTGGTAATGGACAATTACGCTTCTAACCTGTAGGGGGAGCAAAGGGTAAAAAACTCTTTAGTGTTGCTTTAAGTATTAAAAAGGCATTTTATAGGCTCTCCTCTCACCAATCAATAACCAGGTATATAACAGTATAATATATTTAACATACACTATTTGTATCCATAAGGTCTCATTTTTGTTTCTGTCAAATTAAATATGACGTCTGCTCTCTGCTCCATTACTTTACTGTTGCCAAAGCTGTTTCCTCTCTCACCCAGAAGTGGCCTTGAGATTCTCTAATGGTTTTTCATTGGTAAGGCTAATTTGCTAATGGAGGGCCTCTTACTAGTCGCTAATTATTATTAATCACTGCTAGTTACGCGTGGCACGGTTAATTTAGTTAGCTGCACAAGGGTGCAATTTTCCGTTTATGCGTCTTTATGCCTGTGTCCAACCTGCTATTGGCGAATAAGTACGGTACCCCCACCGAACACCACCTACCACCCCCTCCACTGGCTCGCTGCCAGGCAGAGGCATTATTATGATCATCAGTCAGAGAGAGGGGCGGCTAAATGTCATTATTGCATGCTGCAAGTGCCTCTCGGGAATTTGCGGCTGCCCGTTTAATTTCTCTAACAGCCTGAGAAAATGTTTCTTTGCATCGGTACTCTGGTCTGTGGTACAAAAAAAGAAAACATTTATCAGCCACCACACAATTAACGACATAGATCATTTACATAGTCACACAGCTAATTTTCATAATGTTCCCTTTATTATCAGAGGAAGAAATTAACGCAGGAATTTATTTACATATCCACTGCAAACGGTAACAGTGCGCTAATTGGCTGTTAGATGATTAATAGGCTTACAGCAGATGCTAATGAATCATGCACTCTCTGTTCTGAAGGTGCTCTTGCAGTGTGTTTGTGTTTTGGCAGCTTAATTAGTCTGATAATTATGTACTTGTTGCGTTAGCTTTCAAGCAAATACAATCAAACATTGAAAAGATTAAAGTGGATTGTATTAGTGAGAGCAAGTGTTAGCTCTAGCACTTAACAACCTCGGCTAAACAATCACCGATATTTTACCACATTCGTACGTCGAGAAAGTGATTTTTTTTTTGAGCGGAACCAAAAATAGATTTTTCAATAGGTTGAATCAAAAAGGATGTTGACAAATCGTAGCGCACAACTCAGTTTGACTGACAGTTTGAAGCTTAATTAAGCTAATTAGATCATCTGGCATATAATTCAATAAAAACATCTGTTTCAATTTCTAATTCAGTTTCAGCAGAAGAATATTTAAGTGTTTTATTTGAATGTCTTACTAGAAATTGCTATGGTTTCTAAGCTCAAGCCCACAGAAGACACAATCAGTATGTTGTTATCTATTATTTCATTATTTATTATTTTTCGATTAATGCACACCTGACCTGTCAAATATCATAAATGAACCACCAGAGCAATGTCTGTGGTAACCAGGGAATAAGGGGATTGACAACGGGCAATTGAATTATTTTAAAATAATGCACCCCCAATGTGGTAATGCGGCACGACGTGAAGCGGGTGTGCATTATGTAAGGAATAATTGACGACGGGCCGTTGAATTATAAGAAAATAATGCACACCCAAGGTGGTAATGCAGCACGATGTGAAGCCGTTGGGCAGTATGTAAGGAATAATTGATTACGGGCCGTTGAATTATTCGAAAATAATGCACACCCAAGGTGGTAATGTGGCACAACGTGAAGCAGGTGTGCATTATGTAAGGAATAATTGTCGTCGGGCTGTTAAATTATTCGAAAATAATGCACACCCAAGGTGGTAATGCGGCACAACGTGAAGCGGGTGTGCATTATGTAAGGAATAATTGACGATGGGCCGTTGAATTATAAGAAAATAATGCACACCCAAGATGGTAATGCGGCACGGCGTGAAGCCGTTGTGCATTATGTAAGGAATAATTGATTACGGGCCGTTGAATTATAAGAAAATAATGCACACCCAAGGTGGTAATGCGGCACGGCGTGAAGCCGTTGTGCATTATGTAAGGAATAATGGATTACGGGCCGTTGAATTATTCGAAAATAATGCACACCCAAGGTGGTAATGTGGCACAACGTGAAGCAGGTGTGCATTATGTAAGGAATAATTGTAGGGCTGCAGCTATCGATTCTTTTTGTAATCGATTAATCTAGCACTGAATCGATCGATTAATCGAGTAATCGGATAATTTTTTTTGTGTGTTTTTAAACAACCAAAACAAATAATGCATAACGAAAATGACCTGGCTGTAAAATGTTCAAGCATTTGGCTTTTATTTCTAAAAAAAACAGAGGTATTTGGCTCCAAGAAATAAGCCTATTTATTTCAATTTTTTACCCATTTAGTGTTTATAAGTGCTAGTGCCAACAATTAAACACTTTAATTTATTAATATGCACAACAGGTTTCATGCTGTAATCTAGCCCTGACATCAAAGTAAATATCTGGTTTATGTACATTTCTACACCTGCAGCATTTACCATTAGGCTTTTAACATATAATATATCATTTCTGGGGTGAGCCTATTTGCTATGGGAACAACCTGTGTGTATGCGCGCACGTGCACTTGCACCCCAGTCAGACGTTCAGTTGCTTCATTGCATTTTGGTACTGCAGAAATACATACATTACTTTTCAATAGAACGCTGCATTTGGTTTGCATCACTTGCATTGCGGTGCATTTTAGGTTAAGAATCCGTTCGAAAAATCACAACATCACCTCCCGCTGTATACAGTGAATGCATGCTGAAATTATTGTTGCGTGGCTACATAAAAGTTTAAGCATATGTGATGCATTGCGCGATCGGTCTGACTCGCGTGAGAGAGAATAACTTCCTTATGCTAAACTCCAATAAAACAGAGATTATTATTATTGAACAAAATATGTCAGATTACAAGTTGCCCATATATGATTGCACTGTGGTGCCGTTTTTTGGTACACACACCTGTAGTGCATGCGTGTGTGAAGGGGTTCTTTTTTCATCTATACTGCAATTGAACGTGAATACGTTTACTCCTTAAAAACATCAAAGCTAAACATCATATCTAGTCAAACCGCATAACGACATCGCTACAAATACAGTATGGGATTAAAATCAGCGGAAGCTATGTTACCTTGTTTCATCGACGCTTGGTGAAACAACAGTGGATGTTTTCAGTTCAGATGCTGAATGTAATGATCCCAAACTTTAGACAGTCTCTCTCTGCCGTTTATGGACATATTCGCTCCGCCATCGCGCCAACTAAATTCAAAATGAACCACGCGCTATGATGTGCTTCCTGAACATTGAACAACGGTCCGTGTGAATCAGATCTTGGCGCGTGCAGTGCGCGTCATAGGAATTTAACGAGGCTTCGAGGCAGAATTTTTGCCTCGAGGAATTTTTTGAATCGAGTAAATCGAGTAACTCGATGAATCGTTTCAGCCCTAAATAATTGTCTTCGGGCTGTTAAATTATTCGAAAATAATGCACACCCAAGGTGGTAATGCGGCACGGCGTGAAGCTGTTGTGAATTATGTAAGGAATAATTGATTACGGGCCATTGAATTATTCGAAAATAATGCACACCCAAGGTGGTAATGTGGCACAACATGAAGCGGGTGTGCATTATGTAAGGAATAATTGTCGTCGGGCTGTTAAATTATTCGAAAATAATGCACACCCAAGGTGGTAATGCGCACAACGTGAAGCGGGTGTGCATTATGTAAGGAATAATTGACGACGGGCCGTTGAATTATAAGAAAATAATGCACACCCAAGATGGTAATGCAACACGGCGTGAAGCCGTTGTGCATTATGTAAGGAATAATTGATTACGGGCCGTTGAATTATTCGAAAATAATGCACACCCAAGGTGGTAATGTGGCACAACGTGAAGCAGGTGTGCATTATGTAAGGAATAATTGACGACGGGCCGTTGAATTATAAGAAAATAATGCACTCCCAAGATGGTAATGCAACACGGCGTGAAGCCGTTGTGCATTATGTAAGGAATAATTGATTACGGGCCGTTGAATTATTCGAAAATAATGCACACCCAAGGTGGTAATGTGGCACAACGTGAAGCAGGTGTGCATTATGTAAGGAATAATTGACGACGGGCCGTTGAATTATAAGAAAATAATGCACTCCCAAGGTGGTTATGCGGCACGACGTGAAGTGGTTGTGCATTATGTAAGGAATAATTTAAGACAGGCTGTTTAATTATTCAAAAATAATGCACACCCAAGGTGGTTATGCGGCACGACACAAAGTGGAGTGCCGTTACATTGCAGGTGTGCATTATTTTCGAATAATTCAAAGGACCGGATTCAATTATTCTGCTTATCCCACGGTTAAGACATTTTTAAGTTTAGGTGTGCGGTTATTGAAAAATAATCAACACCCATGGAACATTTCTCAGCCAATCAGAATCAAGCATTCAACAGACCCGTGGTATAAGTTTAAATAATTCAAAGGGCCGGAGTCAATTATTCTGCTTAAACCACGGTTACCACAAACATTGCTCTGGTGCCTATTTTTAAGACAATTTAAAGGTTAGGTGTACGGTTATTGAAAAATAATCAACACCCAAACATTTTCAGCCAATCAGAATAAAGGATTGAACAGGCCCGTGATATAATTTCAAATAAATCAAAGGAATTATACCACCATTTAAGACATTTGACTGGTCAGGTGTGCGTATATCAAAAAATAATGCATACTCATGCAACATTTCTCAACCAATCAGAATAAAGCATTCAACAGCCCTGTAGTAAAAAAATATTATATACCATAAACACTTTGTGTATTAGATCAATGTGATTGTATTGCCCAACCCACTTACAGTTAATGTCTTGAATAAACCCTTTAATTCCATTCCTATATGAGTGCTGATATGCAGTTTAGATTACCAGGCCTAAGATAAAAGCAGATGATGAAAAACCCCAATAACATCAGCCGGGACCACAGAGGTGTACGGCTCTGTAATTAAAAGCTTCCAATAAGTCCATTGACTCTGCACAACATCCTACAATAAAACCCCCAAATCGGCTCTGGCTGGAGAACCATTAGAAAGCATCGCTTATGAATATTTGATGCAAATCCTCCTTTTTGTCTTGGACACAGCTTGAAGCGGGAATCGCATTGATCCGCTGTTATAATCGCAGATTAAAGAGAGCTCTCCCCAAACCATTCCCTGATTAAAGGCCTGTTTACATGCCATGCTCGCACACTAGTGATGCTTTTCCTGGGCCTTGAACAGGCCCCCACAGGCTGAGCTGTGCAACTAAAACCGACTGGCACTAATGGGCCCCTGACTGGCTGCTGAGCGCAGGGTGTCTTTTAGATTTATGTTTCAACTCGTTATTTTCCAGATTTGGCCGGAGTCTACAAAACGTCCCTTATGAAATATTAAATTCAACAAATCCTTTAGGATTCTCTAGGAACTCAGCTGTCTATGGTGATCATTTTCGTTGCAGTGCTCCCACTGTATCACATTTAGAAAATGGTTATTAGCTCTTTAAATGCGTATGGAAAATAGACAAAACACTCATTTGTGTTGTTTTGTGTGTAATAGGGACAGAGATAAACTGGGTTTAGACAAAATGATTTTTGAAAAGTCATTGTTTTTTGACAGCAGTACTGAGATGGTTTTACTTTGTGGTGCCCCACATATTTTTTTCCTTCTTTGCTCTTTCATTATTTCCTAAACCTTCCATTTTATACAGATACATTTAGCCAAAATTTGTGTCTTTGTACAAAATAAATACCATGGTATCAAATGCACATAATGGCAATCTTAAAGTTGTAATACTTGTCTCACTGGTTTCAGCTCTTCTTGATTACATTACATTCATGCATTTGACAGACACTGTAATCCAGAACGAATCTATTAATGTTTTTACCAGAATTAGTTTTCTTTGAGAATCAAACCCCTGACCTTTGCACTGCTAACACAATCTCCAGAAAAAAGATTGAGCACTGCTTCTTGGATTGCTTGTATTTTCAGACCAAAACAGGACCATCAGGGGTCTGAAAAGTGAAGCCAAAACATTTTTGATCGCCCCCTAGTGGCTGGCTGCAGTATAGGTCATAAACCCCACCATCTCCTTGTAAATAAATGGGATGTGAAGGAACTTAAAGGAATACTCCCGCCAAATATTAAAATTACCCCATGAATTACTCACCCTCAAGCAATCCAAGATTCGTATGTCCATCATCTTTCAGACAAACACATTTGGAGTTATTTTAGTAAATGTCCTTGCTCTTCCAAGCTTTATAATGGTAGAAAACAGGGAACAACTTCTTGTTGCGATATTTTGGCTTTAAGTTTTTATAATGGAAGTTTCTTTGCTAAATATGTTGTTTGTACTGTTTTAAATACGGTGCAAATTGTATCTCTGTGTAATGTAGACCTTTGGCACACCATTGGATCACCTTAAAGGGGACATATCATGAAAATCTGACATTTTCCATATTTAAGTGCTATAATTGGGTCTCCAGTGCTTCTATCAACCTAGAAAATATGAAAAAGATCAACCCAGGAACTTAGTTTTGGTAAACCATTCTCTGCAAGCATGTGAAAAAATTGCTCATTGAAATCTGGTTCCCCTTGTGACGTCAGAAGGGGATAATACCACCCCTTAATCTGCACTATCCAACCACGGCACTGCCATTTAGTGCAGAGATCAGCTCATTTGCATTTTAAAGGACAGATTTTCCTCACACCTACAAAGTGGCAATTTAAACATGCTATAATAAATAATCTATAGACCCTTTTACAGCCCACGTGATCAAATAGCCTGCGCGCGCATTTTGGCAACGGAAGCGGTGTTGTTCCCCAGTGGTTTTCAGAAAGTTTATCAAAACGGTTTCCCTGCATCAAAATGTTTGGTTGTTGCTTTTGGTTGCACTAATATAATATACTAATATACGTATATATGTATCTGACAACTTTATATTTGGCCATCTGCTAACGTCATTTATACACTCCACTGTTGTACACGAATCTGGAAGCTGTGTTAAAAAAGTTGATAAAGTCAACTTTTTAAAATAACTTTCTCTTTGTTGCTTCACTGCTGATTCTTGCCATACTTCCGTTGCCAAAATGCGCGCGAATACATTCCCACGTCATCATTGTGTACAAACAGTAAAAGGATCTATATGGTATTGTGAGTTAAAACTGCACATGCATACTCTGGGAACACCAAAGATTTATTTGATATCCTAAAAAAGTCTTGTGAAATGTCCCCTTTAAAGCCCGGAATATAGTCTGTACGCAAAACGTACATAGATGTTTATTTGACTGGTACTTGTAGACAGACGTTCGACTCATGGGCATTGCAACAAAGTACAATGCATCTCCTGGGCTACACAATGCATTTTCCTGTAGATGCATGCGTGACCTACGTGTATTGCGCCACGCCCCCTGTACACAAATCCTTGTGCTTGCGTAAAAACGGGACTATACTTCATCCTTAAGTCTACTGTGATTGTCCAAAGAGGGGGGAATGATGTCTCAACCCATAAATACTTTTCAGAGTATAGTGTTCATAACATCAATGTTTGGCCCAGGTATAATTCTTCAGTTGATAAGTTCACTTAAGTACTGCACAACACAAATCCATAGATTTTTATCCTATGCATATTTTTCCAGAGGACAAACAGATTTCAGCAATTCGATTTTGAGGCTATAAAGAGAGTGATGTGGATTTACTGGATTCTCATATCACAGGAGGATGAATGGCAGCAGGTTGAGGGGGCTCAAAAGTGCTTGGACAGGCTGTTGGAGGCTGTGCATAAAGGGGCTTGAAGCGTAGCAATTACTGAGAAATCACACAACATATGTAGCGACTCTTACCTTCACTTGTCACCCTTGCCGTGTCTCATTTGCACAGCCCTCTTCAGAAGTGGCAATGAAAAATTGCTATAATATAAAAGATTACATAATAAGCTATTTGCATCTCCCCGAGTGTATTTGTGACGCTCCCTTAAGCGTAGTGTAGTGCAGCCGAGCTCTTGTTCAGTGGAGCCTGCTTCATGTCTAGAGCGGATACAGAATTGGGCTGCAGGTCAAAAGATCAGCAATCACATCAGTTTAGTGTTGGGTTGTGGAGAGCACTTGAGTGACAGCTGTCAGAGGTTGCATCCAGAATTGCACATTATAAACTCTCTGCCTTTCTGGATGAGCTCTTGTAGTGATGCATGTGGTAGTGACCTCACAATAAGAGCAAGCTGATGAGAGGGTTTGGGACAAGTGAATTAGCATCACTCCGGTTGTGTGTCTGAGGCAGCTCTATGGAGATTCATGCACACTTGAGTTACCCACTCACACACTATTCTCCTGACCTTCACTTTGTGGCTGTGCGATCAGAGCACATTTAACGCTCGGATGGATTTTAAGCCATGCTGAAAGTGCCAGGGAATTAAAGCGCCACTTTCGTTAGCGCTTTAGCATGTTTTGCCGCTGGGAAGAGTCCAGCTCTGTGTGATCCGATTTCCTAGATTGTCAACATTGATTATGATCTGTTATGTTTGAGAAAACACAGTTCCACCCATTCTGAAGAGCTTCTAGGAGCAGAACCACTGGCATCCTTTATGGAAATTGTAACTATTGGACCTGCTTTTCCAGTGTTGGTTGACCAAAGAGGTTCTCTTAACCCCTTAAATGCATACTTCGGGTCTTTAGAGACATGGAATGTTATTCGTGCGTTATGTTCCCATTGTATGTTTTGGAAGCTGTTGATGACAAAAAAAGTTGTAATATAACAATGTAAGCTTTATATCATTTTGTAAAGGTTAATAAAGTATAAGGATGGTTTTAAAACACACTGTCAGAAAAACGGTCCCAAGCTGCCATGGGCGGTTCCCTTTAAAAAAATTACACCATTGCAGGTCATATTAGAACCTCAGGATACCAAAAAGTGCATATTAGTACCTCAAAGGTATTTATTAGTACCACAATGGCACTTATTGGTACCTAAAGTTTACTAAATGGTACATATTAAGTGTAATTTAAAAGTCTTGCTTAAAGGTCACGTTCTTTCTGATCCCATTTTTCAAACTTTAGTTAGAGTGTAATGTTGCTATAATAGCATCAATAATACTTGTAAAATGATAAAGCTCAAAGTTCACTGCCAGGCGATACATTTTATTTAACTGAATTCCCCTTTCAAAGCCTACAGCGAACAGACGGTTTGGACTACATCCCTCTACATCCCTTTTTTTGACTAAACTCCGCCCACAGCAATACGTCAGTCGCCAGCTAAGCTAACGGCAAGCAACTCTAGACACTGCACAAATCCCTGTCGCGCCACAGAGCGCCACTCACATATTTTAATATTAAATAACATCATATTTGTCCCCAAGCGTTAGTGATTAGCATTGACTGCTAACATATATTTTGCATTTTGATGTAGATGCTATCTGACTAAGCTTGCACTATTAAATTTGCACTTCCACTGTACGATACCTCCGACTTGTCCTAGACGCGATGCGGCGCTGCGCTTCTCGTTTGGTGTGCGACCCCCTTTAGCTGGTCCTTAGGCAGTCCGTAGCCTGATGCGCACCTCGACAAAAATGTAACAACGCGTTTGTTCTACGCGGACCGTAAGTGCTGTGATAGGTCCACTAAAACCCCTCACGTTACGTCAAAAAATATCTGTGTCGCATTCCTTCATAGGCATTTCCGCTTGCGACGGAAAAAACAAAGATGGGCCAAGTTGAGGAGTGATTTAACTCAAACTGCAACAGTCACTGTTTATTTACCTTTCATCACTGCTGGTCTTCTCAAATCATATAAAACAAGCTACTTCGTCGACTTTGTTTGTTGGTTCACTGGCCAAGCTGCTGCTTCTTTGGCGGTTGCGCTGCTATTGTGGGTTGCACGCATGGATACTGCCTAGTAGGAGTCTGCATGTGTAATTGCACATTGACGAAAATGCAGAAGTATATATGAAAACTGACACTTAAGGGCTCGTTATAGTTGTGCGTAGGTCCTACGGCGTAGCCGCGACGACATAGGTTCCGCGTCGGTTTTCATTTATACTTTTGCAAGTGGGGCGGCAGTGGCTCAGTGGTTCATGTAGGTTGTCTACAAACCGGAAGGTTGGTGGTTCGATCCCCGGCTCCATTAGACCAAGTGTCGAAGTGTCCTTGAGCAAGTCACCTAACCCCAGCTGCTCCCAACGAGCTGGATGGCGCCTTGCATGGCTGACACCGCCGTCGGTGTATGAATGTGTGAGTGAATGGGTGAATTTGAGGCAACATGTACAGCGCTTTGGATGGCCATAGGTCTGTTAAAAGCGCTATATAAATGCAGTCCATTTAGCATTTACCATTTTGCGTCCGCATCGACGTGCAAACACATGCGCAGACCGAAATACCTATGACGCAGATTTTTTTACCTGATGGGAGGGGTTCTGGTAGACCAATCACAGCGCTTTTGTGGTCCGCGTAGAACTGAGGCGCTGTTAAAAATTTTGCAAGGTTCACATCAGGCTACGCAGAGCTACACACAGGCTACGGATAACTTACAGCGTAGCTACAGCGTAGAGCTTACGCCCGACTATAAATCGGGCTTTAGTCTACACCGTTGGGGTTATGCCATTGGACCTACGCACAACTATAATGACCCCTTTAGGACCTTTTAAGGGGTACCACCCCTGGGGTAAGCTTGGGACCATTAGTAACCATTTATTCTGACAGTGTAATGAGAAAGTTTAGAGATCTGTGTTAGATGTATGGCTTGATAAATATGTAAAAATGACTGGCGAAACATTCATGCATTTAAGGGCTAGAAATATCAGTTAGGTACATCAGGGCTCCAGCATCACTGGTGTGACACAACTTTATCATACAGATTTTTTTACTCTCTCCCATCTCCTATTTTTTAATATTTACAATTGATAAATCCTAATGATATAAACGATTAAACTGTTATGAGTATTTTTGTAGCCAGTGATGCACAGGTGTGGGTTTTAAAATTTTTTCCCTTTTCATCAAACTCTTGCCAATTAAAACTCAAACACAGCTGGTTCTCTCAACTTGTTTACAATGCTGAAAAGCAACATCCCTATGCTGTCAATCAACTAAAGTGTCATATCTGCTGTGAGGAATCATATTCCAGTGGCTGAGTGCTGTAAGATAAAGACTTGACCTTGTGGACAATAGCAGGCTTTATAAAAGTGGTTTGCGCTTGTAGAGATAATATTCAGGGCCAAAACCTTCATTGCATTGCTGTTTTTAAATGCTGTCAACTGGCTGTTGAATCCTGGCTTACAGCCTCCTGTCAGCACTGTTGCACTTCACTTGTTCAAATAGTAGATGACGGTATGTTTCTCTGACTGAATGAAATGGAGCGGTTTAATGTGAGGAGTGTGGTTTTACCCCAGCTAATCACATTGTGAAATTTGGAAAGACAACAACAAATTGGGTTCCTTTTTATATTTGGTGCTTAGCCTACAAATACATTCATGAGGATGACCTATATACAGTAACTGTCATGGGTTTGCCAGATCTTTTGTACTAGACTCAGGTCTGAGTGTATCTGGCAAGACCATGAAAGTACTATGGTCTGTGTGGGAGCATGTGGAGGAAAATAGTTGTGTGGCCTCCACATGTTCACAGTGTTTTGTGGCTGTCAAGGTCTTGCCTGACCTTGGTTATTATCCAGGTTGGATGTTAGAGGGCAAGGCCATGGCAGCATTGTGTTACGTGGGAACACGTGTGTTTTCACATCATGTATGTGTGACACGTGTTCCCAGTGTCTCGTCACTTTTACCCTACTCCCTTATGTACTCGTGTCTTAAGTGATTAATTATGTTCACCTGTTCCCCATTGATGTGCTGTCTATTTAATGCCCTCGTGTTCTCTGTGTGGTGTGCGTGCGTTGTTGAATTTCAGTGTTCATGTTCTCCGTGTGCCTGAGTTCCGTTCTAGTGTTTTGTGTTCCATCACAGTATTATTTCATCCTCTGTTTTACCCCCACGTGGGTTTGTTTTGTTCTGTTATATTAAAATACTTAGTTATATTTACTTACATCTCTTGCGTTTGGGTTCATCCTTTGTTTTCCACTTTCCGGTATTTAACCGATTGTGACAGTAACCACCAAAAAGTAATTGCTTTGGATATTTAAAGGGACGGTACCACTTTTAGCATAGCTTAGCACAATCCATTGAATCTAATTAGAGCATTAGCATCGCGCTAAAATATAACCAAAGCACTGCCCGAAAATAGTCCCCTTGGTAACTTTCAATAGCAGGGGACTATTTTCGGCACTGTGTAATATCACTACTCCTCCTGCAGCCATGTTACGGCAGCAAAGTCCTTGATTATTACACCAGAATGAGAGTATAGTCCTAGCCATATCTGCCTAGAAAATCGCAACTTTTAAATTTCCGTCTGTCTTAGTACACGATGTAACTACATAAGAGTCAAGTTTTAAATCGGAAAAATATCCAAACCGTTTGGTTATTTTTTAGCGCGATGCTAATGGTCTAATTAGATTCAATGGATTGTGCTAAGCTATGCTAAAAGTGGCACCGCCAGACCCGGAGATCAGCCGAATGGATTCCAAAACGGTAAAAATCAAATGCTTAACTCTAGGGGAGCTGGAAAAAGAGCCTATTTTGTCCCTTTAAGACACACTTAAAATATTTAACTTTCAACAAATTAGTCAATGGCATTTAGCTTACATCTTGGAATCTGATGAGAAGCAAAAGTGCAGAATGATGTCATAAAAATCGTTGATCCGTTTTGGCAGAAGTAGTGCCTGTAACTTTTTATTGCTTGTGAATTTTGTCAATGTTTTGGAGCACACTCCAACTTTATAGAAATCCTTAAAGTGAACACTGATTTCATGGGGACTTTAAGACTGAATGTACACTGAATGTAGAGAGATTTAAGGGATCTTGCATTCGATTGAATAGCGATTTTGTCTCTCTGTCTCTTCGCCTCTGCCACTGAACCATAGAATTGCTCTCTCTCATTTTCAGCACTCGTGTCTCTCCTCGCAGACGGACAGCCGATTCATAAGACGTCCCCACTGAAGAGTAACGTTTCTCATTTTGCATCTGATTCCTCCCTAACAAGGCGATTGCGCTGTTGCATACGAATGAAGATATAATGAAAAATGTTATGAATATTTCAGCCCCGCTACAAAAGACAAGTTTGTTCGATTACTCTGTCCTCTGAATCAATCCCCACCGGACCAAACAGGCTTAATAACAGCGAACCGACTTATCTGTGATGTGAATGTATAATGTTGGGTTTTTTAATAACTGCAGAGTGGCCTCAGGGGCTGTCTACAAAATGGCTGGTGCACTTTGGTATTTGTGCATTTCATTTTTGTTGAATCATTAATGTTTCTCTAGGCTAACAGCTCCTCTGGCAGCTGCAGTGGGATCGAAGACAGGCCGAGCTAAACGCCTGCGTTGAGCGGTACTCCATCAAAGGCCTTTTATTTATTTCATAAATGCTATTCTCAGGGCATTTTTCCTACTCTAAATAGATGAAGTATACCTGATTCCTGAATTCTGGGTAACAGGTGTGACCCTTGACCTCTACCTTGTACTTGTGTTCCATCAGGCAAACAGGTGCTGGTCTGAACATCTATGCATCTGAACTGGTTTTCTTTTTGCTTTTGTGGAAACATGTAAACCTCAAGGTTGAGGATTCAAGAGGACTATGCCGTCAATGAATGTGGGTGTATTTGTAAGAGTCTTTTCAAACACCTGTGCTTTAAAATAGTGCTTGTACAGAGACGTTTGGTGTGACAGAATTAATTATAAATGGATAATTGGATCACTTTGCCTGGCAAAGACTGTCAAGGATACAGAGAAGGCATCTTAATAGCGATTTTTCTCTTTTCATGGATTTATCATCTTAAATGGCAGGGTGCTGGTCAAGAGGTTAACATAATTAAGGTCCAATTTTGTCCTTCATGTGTAATAATGATAGTAATTAATCTTGCACATCTTCAGACTGAATTGCTGGAGATGTGTGGAGGCATGCAAACAGTTGGCAATAGGCATTTCTATATTAAATAAGATTAGTCTAATAAATTATCTCGTGTGCACTAGGAGCCGTTTAGTCAAAAACAACCAAATTCTGTCATTGTTTACTCAAACTTGAGTCATTTCAAACCGCTATGCTGTTTGTCTTTTTTTAAGTTTTGAAGAATCTTCCATTAAAATAACAGCATGCAGATTCAAATCTCAGACTAAATAAACATTGATTTTTCAGTTTTATGCAAACTATCCCTTCAAAAGAATTAAACCTGTGGTGAATTCGTGATTATGCATTGTTAGCTGTTGGGTGCTGTCTGTATGGCAGTTTATGTGCAAACTACAAAACATTTAAATGTAAACGGCGGTGTACGTTAGCCATCCAAAGCCCTAATTTACATTGCATCCCAAGCAGTCTTTTTGTGAGCTCGGTGAGGTGTGAAGAGATGTAATGAAACAGAGCCTCTGTTTATGAGGGGAACATTCATATTCATTAGCAGTCAGTCATTAGCATACGATGCCTGTGACGAAACCTGATGCATGTTTTATGAGCACAGTTAATGGGACATTGACAGCGCAATAAAAACGAAGAAAAGTGTGAAAGAGAGCATGAGAGAGAGAGTGTGACGTATCCCCTGAAAAGCCACAGGGCGCTGGGCGGGTTATTGATTCTCCCCAGTGTCCTATTGATCTCTGATGTTTTCATCTCACAAAGGTCCTGCTAAGCTGCCGTGTATCTGAGAAACACTGACAGTGCAGCCCATTGACTCTGGCTATCAATAGCCACAGAGCTGGATATCATTAAATCCTCATCATTGAGTTTTTATCCTCCACACATCACTGACTGCCTTTGGTGACCTCCAAATAAGGCCGCACGCTACGGAGTTTGACTCCGGTGGGCACAGGGGCATTGCAGTGACACATCTATTAATGCAGCTCATCTGCCATGGTAATGGTGGTAGTGAGCTGTTGCGATCGGATTATGGATGAGAGGAGTGAATTCATCTTTTAGCTTATACTGTGGGTTTTAAAAAGCGTCCAATAGTAAAAAAAAATGCATTTTTTAATTTGTTAATTTTCATTGCAAATTATATTTTAAGGATTGGTTTATGACTTTTTCCCTATTTATGTCAACATGTATTAGAGGTTACATATACTAAGTAAATCTTAATGTCATAATATTTTATTTTATTTCATAACATTGGTGTTCTTGTAGCTCAGCTGGTTGAGCATTGTTTTAGCAGCACAAAAGGTTGTGGGTTCAAGTCCAGCATTTACAAATACAGATTAAATGTATAGCTTGTAATCAGTGTTGGGTGTAACTAGTTACTGTAATTTAATTACTTTTTCCTTGAAAAAGTAAAGAATTACTCTTATTTTTTCCAGAAAATTCTGTTGTCATTATTTATTCATCCTCATGTTGTTCTAAACCTGTATGAATTTTCCACATACCGTACATTTTTGTAGTTCCAGATTTTACTTCCTGAAACGCACGGATTTGAAAGCTGCACTCTAAAAAATATTGGGTTGTTTTTAACACCGGGCTGGGATAATTATAGGACAGAACACATTTCTGGGTTAAAGTGACCCAAATAATGGGTTGTTTTAACCCAACTGTTGGCTTGTTTCAACATGGTTGATTAACAATAACCCAGCAGTTGGATTAAAAGAACACATATTTTGGGTCATTTTAACCCAGAAATGTGGTCTGTCCTATAGTTACCCAGCCTGCCCCTGGGTTAAATATTTTTTTGAGTGTGTGTGTCCCTGATTGGCCAGGTAATCTGTACATTGTGATAGGCCTGAATAACTCTGATGTCAGCCGGAAATGCTCCTTACCGTGTTTGAAAGATTCGCGCACAATGCAATGCTAACAGGAGTTAACTTACAGGCTGAGTCCGAAGCGGGAGGAATTATGCTAATGTCAGTCTTCTACATCACCAATCCCAGGAAGTTAACTGTTGCCTACAATCCGTGTGTTTGTTGTATTCCAAGAAAAGAGATTTATGTTGGAGATGATAACCCGCGTCATCGTATTTTTTGCATATCGTTTACATGTACTAATACACACTTACAAACCAAAGGAAATGTAAAAACGTGAATCTGAAAGTAGGTGCTCTTTAAAATGCATGCTTTTTTATGTATCCTTTTCACTTTAAATACTTTAATGAGTTAATAAGAATAATAGTAACACACTAGTGTAGTTTCCAATTCTCACTATTAACTGGTTGGTTATTAGCATTAAAGGAATAGTCTACTCATTTTCAATATTGGGATGTGTTGTTGCCTTAACTAAGAATTGTTGATACATCCCTCTGTCGTCTGTGTGCGTGCGCGTGGGCGCTGGAGCGTGCTGCGGCGCTTCGATGGCATTTGGCTTGGCCCCATTCATTCAATGGTAAGTACTCGAAGTACTCCCAAAAGTGCTATTACGCCATAAAATATAGTTCCTCTTTTAAATCCGCTTAGAAAAGCGCTACGTTTTATTTTGTACCACCAAACTTGCTCGTATAACTACTCGTCTTAAATAGGAAAAACGTTGATGTGTTTGGTCACTTCTAACTTTATCTCTAAATGGTACCATTGAATGAATGGGGCTAAGCTAAATGCTATCGAAGCGTCGCAGCGCGCTCCAGCACTTACGTGCATGCACAGAGATGATAGAGGGATGTATCAATAATTCTCAGTTAAGGTACTAACATATTTTAATATTGAAAATGAGTAGACTATTCCTTTAATAATACTGAGATTTTGGCTGTTTATTAATACTTAAAAAAAACACATATTATATATTACATACTGATTCTGCAAAACCTTATTCTCCATCTGTAATCCTACCCAATTCCTACCAATACTTAAGCGTAACAACTACTTTATTTAGTATTAATAAGCAGTAATTATTTATAATAGTTATTAATAATATGTAATAGTTAGGTAATAGTGTGACTTGGATTTTAAAAATAATAATTTATGTACTTTTATATGTTTTTTAGCTGTTTTAAGGCTATCTTTGTATAATTTACTAAATAGGATTTGGGCAAAGATTAATCGCAATTAATCGCATACAAAATAAAAGTACATTTTTGCATAATATATGTGTGTGTGTGCTGTGTGTAATTATTATGTATGTTTAAACACACTCACATACATATATACATTTCAGAAATTTTTTATTTATATATCATTTTTTAAAATGAATATACAACATAGAATATATAAAAACATAAATAAATATGGGCAAAGATAAATCGCAATTAATCACATACAAAATAAAAGTAATTTTTTGCATAATATATGTGTGTGTGCTGTGTGTAATTATTATGTATGTTTAAACACACTCGCATAAATATATACATTTCAGAAAATTTGTATTTATATATATATTTTTTTAAATGAATATACAATATGGAATATATAAAAACATAATTAAATATGTAAATGTTTTTTAAATACGTGTGTGTGTGTGTACCTGGTAATTATCACGTTAATTTCACGGTAAAATCACGGTAATTGTCCCCACAAAGATAGGAATATCAGTATTTTTGTGACCTTGTGGGGACATTTTGATGTCCACCCAACACTTTCCTGTCTACACTCCCCTATACTGTCTAAATAAAAAAAGCTTGAATTCTTTTTTTATGCAATTAATCGCGATTAATCTTTGCCCAGCACTAGTAATAAGTAATTAAATACTTTTTAGAGAGAGCAATTTGTACAGTAATCTTATTACATGATCGAAGATGCAATTAGTAACTAATAATTAATTAAATTAATTAATTAAAAAGTAATTAATTAAAATTTTTGAGTAACTTACCCAATGCTGCTTGTAATGCATTGTAAGTTGCTGTGGATAAAAGCGTTGGGTAAATGTAACATTTCTTAGTTTTACATTTTTCAATTTGAATAACCTTTAAAGGGGATTTTAAATAACAGATTGGTATCCGACTGTATATGAAAACATTAATTAACAGTCAATAATTTTTTTTTCAGGCAAGTGCTACTCAGACTTTTCTCATAAAACGAGCTTCTGTGCATTAGCGTATAAAACATGAAAATATTTTGACCTTGCTAGCAGCATAATCGGTACAATTTTCATTACAATTTAAAGGTCTAGACAGAGTTAAATCTGAATAACGAGTCATTAAAATGCAGAATATTCCGTAATTTGAAGTAGAGAGGCACATTCCTATTGCATTATGCATGTAGGGAAAGATCAAAGGGAAGTCATGTGTGAGACGTGGCGAGATTGTCTCCTGTTGCTAACAGCCTGTGTGTGATGGTTTCAATAGCTGTTAATGGAGGTTTTGCTCTCCTGAACTCAGCAGGCGTTACCTGGGGGGCAGGCTAGCACCTGATGAGCAAGAGACCCGCCTGGAGAACACAAATAGGCAAGTCATCAGTGGGGCAATCCTTACATTGACGTGAAAGGTTGTCCCCTCTATTACGCCTCTTGGGGAGGGAGGGGTGGCTGAAGGGGCATAGACGAATGTTGCAGAGATCAATATGGCTATGGGGCGGGGAAATGCTGGGAAGCCAAGGACAGGTGTGGAGGGGGTGATGGGGGGTTGTACTAATGCCATGCTCCATTAGAGGCTGGAGACACTCTCTGCTCACTAGCAGACAGCCTGATAAACAGCCTAGGCTCTGATAATAGTCTGTCTGATCAATAGCCCTCTCCCTCACCGTTCCCCGGGGGATCCGTGGGAGAGGGGCAGGGCCGGGTGATGACCCTGGGGTCAGAGGTCTTGGGTTCTTAAGGAGTGGCAGTGAGAGGGAGGAGTCAGCCATAAACATCCCTCCAGGGCCTGTTTTTATCACAGCATTTCTTGTCACTGATCACAGACCAGCTTTCCCAATTAGAAAATACATAATCTCATCTTAGAAAAGTGTGTCCTCCCATCCGCTTCTCTCTCCCTCTCAACGCAATCATCTGTCATTGTTATTATTGCTTCGCCTCTTTCGGCTTATTGATCATATGATGAAGGGTCTTCTAGAGGAAGAGGAAGAGCCACCGTGGCTCCACACATCTAATGGTTTTCATTTTGCTGCTGCGTATCTGCGGTGCAGGTTATTGATGGTTATTTTCAGTCCCTCAGTCACTCCATCCATTTAGTTTATTTTTCAGTGCAGCTGTTGATCCGTTGTGCTTTATCGCCACCCACGCCCAGCCAAAATTCACAGCAGGCAGCATATACAAACATTCAGACTATGTACTACATCCAGTTGATATTTTTAAGCTCATTTTCAACTTGTATGTGATGCTGGGTGTGTGATGGAGTGATAAAGGTGCTTGAACGTATAGCAAAAGATTTGGAACATTAAAGCCTGTGCTAAACATCTATACATTTGTATTGATTTGTGGCCTGTTTTAGTTGTTTACAGAAATCATTAAGGTCAGGTTACCCAAGTGACACAATATCTTAACTCTTTACCCGCCATTGATAAGTTATCTTGTCAATTAAAATAAAACATTTGCATAAAAAAGTGTTCCTGATGAGGTTTTATGTCAATCTGTAATACCGCGATTATTAATACCACACTTAACCAATAAAAAAACTGAAGCAAAAAAATTATTTACTAATTTTAAACTCTGTGTATGTTTTGATAATCGTTTTGAATCTGATCTCTAACAAAATTCCTTTACAAAAATGCAATTGTTTTAGTTTTTGACGCCCGAGTTGAAAATTTTGAACTTTGAAATTTTCGCGTCACATTAACCAATCAGGAGCCCCGCCGGAGTCACTCATTCAACATGAAGGAACGCTTGATATTGTCCGTGAACAGTCACCCGGAGCTATATGACACCCGGAGCTATATGACTATATAGCTATATGAAGTTCTGGTTTCTATAGAGACAGGAATAAAACGGACCTTGCTTGGAAGAGTGTCAGTGAGGACATTGGGCAACCTGGTAAGTTGAAAATACACATTTCACTTTTAAATCACGTGACGTTTATCGACCTGCGGCATTCCCGCCATTTTTTAAACTACTTTCCCCCTATAATAAGGTGACCAAAAACAAACTGGTAACTCTCTCGATAAATGCACAATCAACATCAGCCATCTTGCAAACAAAACAACCGCATAGCACTTGCCCCTCCACACAAGAAGCGGAATTCGCCTCTGACGTGCGTCAAATGCTTGCTTTTTCCACGCGTCTACTTCGCTCTAGACCCGTGAATGCATTCACTGTTCAAGCGGCAAACTAGGCGAGGTAGATGCGATTTTGATGCCTCAAACACGGCTGGTGTAAACGCAGCATAAGAGTTTCTAAGCAGAGAAAAAATATAGATAGGATGAAACTTTTTTAAGTTTTGTTTGTTTGTTTGAAAGCATTTATATATTTTTTAAAGAAAAATTTCCAGGAAGGCATTTTGTGAAACTTTTGTGAAAAATGCTGGGGGCCACCTTTTCAAAAAATGGCTGGCGGGGAATGAGTTAAAGGAAAAGGTCACCAAAAATCATCATTTACTCACTCTCACTTGTTCCAAATCTGTATAAATGTATTTGTTCTACTGAACACAAATGAAGATTTGGAAAAAAATATCTGGTGCACCATTGACTTCCTACTATGGAACTCAATGGTGCCCCAGATCTGCTTGGTTTCAAAAAATGTTTTAAATATCTTCGTGTTCAGCAGAAAAAATCTGGAGGAACTTGAGGGTGAGTAAATGATGACAGAATTTTTATTTTTGGGTGAACTATTCCTTTAAGAATCAAATAGTGAGTTACAAAACATACAATTTTAAATGATGAAGTCTTGTTTTATTTTTAAGATGGAATTATAGTTTGATATTTCTGCATAGGTTTCCATAAAGGTCAATCTTTTTTTATGTGTTAATGTGTCGCATTCAAAAATGTGTTCAAAAGACAAACAGGCGAGCAATGGAAAACAAAAGATGCGCTTCAGTTGCCTTTGCTTCGTCTGTGGAAAATTAAGCGTGTTGTTTAATAGAGCTAATGATGTTTTAGCATTCTTATTCAAAGAGGATGGCATATGTGGCACAGCCGTGTTCACCCTAACTGCTTGTTTTACATGGGCCGGATGGAAAATTGTGAGTCAAAGAGGCCAGCGCTTGTATCAAACTGTGTTGTGGTGTGTCAAAGTCATGAGTTAAGCAGAACTAACGGGGTTAAAAGAACAACTTCCCTTTCTTGAGGGTAGCGTGTGGGAGGAAGTCGAAACTCTAAAGTCTGCAGCCGTGCACTACAACCCAGAACAGGAGGTGGAAAAAGCGCATGCGAGCGTCAGCAGTACACAAGCCTGTGTTGTCACTGAATGAGTTGCAACCGCAGGATTGTTTTTAAAGAGCCCTTTTTTCTCCCTTCTATTGCAACGTGCCACTGTTATCTCAGTGTGACAGTTGTGGCTTGAACAGCGGCGATACATCCCGACTAGGAAAGTGAGACACCCTATCTTGACAGAAAAAAGCCCACAGACCATAAACCACATGCGAGCAGCCTCTGTACTGCAGCGCGCCTCGACATCAAACACTAACAAGTTGGAATAACATTTTGCTTGGGGAAGCTGCTGCCGGTGGCCTCGCCGGTGCTGGAAAGCTGATTTAAAAGAAGCCAGATTTATTGCTAGACCTCGGTTGCTGGTAAACCGCATTGCAAAAACAACAGGGGGGGTGTGGGTCTGATTGTGGATGCTTGATGCATGCAGACCCACAATTTTTCACTTCAATTTTCTCAAACCTTTTTGTTTGCTCTCTATTAGCAGTCAGCAGGCTCATCCTCATGGGAGATAGTGAATGCTTTCAATTTTGAGGCTGTTCTGAATGCGAAAAAATAAAGCTTTAGCAGGGCATCTGACGAGAGAAAAAGAGTTCTGGGCATGTCTAAGTGTTTTCGAATATGCTGACAGGGAGGTAAATTATGCCGAAGGGAGGAGTGGATGTGTCAACTCTCTGTGGCTGGGACACAACTAGCTCTCTGACAGCATGGGGCGCAATGTTAGGCTCCACACTAAATTCCACTTACGCTAACTGGCAGGGCTGTCTGTCGTCATGGAAACAGCCAAAATTTTTCACAACTGACCTCCCAGCATTTCTTGCCAAAGTGTACAGTTTACTACGCTTCATAGATTGCTATCTCTTTATCTGCTTTAATCTATGCCTCTTTCTCTCTCTTCACACCTCTTCCACTCACATGGTTTCTATCCAGTCTGATATGATAACAGGAAGTCAGAGCAAGAGGGCCAATGAGATTCAAACATCTCAGTGCACAAGTGTAAAGATCACGCACACAAGCATAAACATGTGCATTGAAAATTGCAATCGTGCCATTGCACGCAAGAGCCTGTTCTCATCCGCTATCGCTATCGTATGCGCCCACACAAAACCGAGCGGCTAAACAGACAGCAGGCCCTAATGCGATAACTTCTCACACATGTCTGAACACAATTGCGGCTTTGCTGGTGGGACAGCGACTCATGCACACCATCTGAGATGCATGTGACACACAATATTAAGCGATTGTGAAAAAAGAAAGCGAGAACAGAGTAGTTTAACTACACCACACGAAAGGAAGTGGCATGGAAAGTATGGTTGGGGTCTTTGGGTTGGGGTGTAGGTGCCTGTTTATTGTGTTACAGAATTGAGGTCAATGCATGTGAGTGCTCTAGTAGTATCACAGAAGGGTAAATAACATTACATTGATTCGTCTTAACCTCATGCTTAATGTCTTTTTAAATGTAAGGTTACACACAGAATTTGAAGAACACTTTAGGTATTTGGAGATATGTCCTTTTACTGCTGCTTTCAGTGGTTTTTAAGTTGCGGGTCCTTGCGAAACGCACAATGCGATGTTCTTGAGCTTGAGATTTGAAGTATCTTTGTAACATGAGGACTTGTATGCCAATATAGGTCAGAAATGTTACTTGGAAATCGAAACGTTTCTATTTAGATGCATCTCTAAGGATGAAAAAGTAGGTAGTGGCTGGAAAAGGCAGCAGAGGCTGCTTAGACCACCCACATCGTGACGGAAGTATAAATCGGGCAGCGTGTGGTCTGTGTGAAATGAAGCCTCTAACCAGATAAGTCTGTGCTTTCATCAACCACATTAGAGGAACCTACATCTGCAGAACATTTCCGCCTTCATACAACTCAACAAAACTCTCCATTTAGACATCACAGAGTTGGAAATTAATGAATTTATTGATGGTAATAGGAAAAAAAATGTGGTTTAATGTCCGAATGAATGTGCAGGGTGTTTTTATCCAGTTGGTATCATGCGTACCCTTTACACTGTGAAAAATTAAACAACTTAATTATGCAAGTCAATTTAACCTACATTTTTAAGTTTTGACCTGATAAGTTGACTTAACTTAAGAAAAACAAGTTGAAATTGGAAAACACTACCGTTTTTCAATATTTTACTATGTTCTTACCTCAACTAAGACAAATGAATACATACCAATCTTTTTTCAATGCGTACACTTAATCTTTGTACAGCGCGTGGTGAATGTGTTAGCATTTAGCCTAGCCCCATTCATTCCTTAGTAGGCTTAGGCGGTAATACGGTAATATGGATCTTAAAATAGCAAAGGTATCGGTTTCAATACCGCCACACCATCATAAAAACAATGCACTTATATAGCAGAGAAGGATCAAATATTAAATATAATTTTTTTAATACCTAAAAATGCGTATGCATGGTGAGAGGGCGGGAAGATGGCGAGTCGCGCACCGAGTGACCTGGTCTCGATAAGAACACAACTTCTGGAGTTTGGCAGTATTTCGGGTTTGGACCGAACGAGAAGTGAGAGGCGGTAAATACCGACGACGCAATTTGCAAATTGTGCAACAAAAAGGTGACCGCAAATCGGCCTATTTGCGCTTTTTTATAAGCTTTGTTATTAAAAGTTGTGTGGGCGGTGGGATTTAATTTAATTGATTTGTATGCGCAAAATTTTTTTCTGGATGTTTATGTTAATTAAATTCTGTTTGACTGTTGTATTTGCACTTGTTATAAACTGCTATTTGTTGCATGTTATTTTGTTATTGTTTCAGTATTAATATTTGGTATTCAGTTTCTGAAGGGTTTAGGCACAAGCCAACAGTTTGGTGATGCTGTCTATACGACGGTAATATCGTATACCGAGGTAAAATAGGGAGGAGGTTTGACGGTATCAAAATTTGGATACCGCCCAAGCCTATTCCTTAGGATCCAAACGGGGATGAATTTAGACGCCACCAAACACTTCTATGTTTTCTGTATTTAAAGACTGTTACATGAGTAGTTTCACAAGTAAGTATGGTGACACAAAATTAAACGTGGCGATTTTTTAGGGAGATAAAAATGAGAACTATATTGTATGGTGGAAGAGCACTTAGTTTGCAGCACTTCGACCTCGGCGCGGTAACATCATCACTCCTGACTACTCCCTCTCTCGCTTAAACTTCCGCCATACAATATAGTTCTCATTTTTTATCTGCTTAAAAAATCGCCACTTTTTATTTTGGGCCACCATACTTACTCGTGTAACTACTTATGTCTTTAAATAGGAAAAACATAGAAGTGTTTGGTGTATCTAAATTCATCCCTGTTTGGTTCCTAAGAAATGAATGGGGCTAGGCTAAATGCTAACACATTCACGACGCGCTGTACAAAGATTAACTGCACGCTTTGAAAAAAGATAGGAATGTATTAATTAGTCTTAGTTGAGATAAGAACATAGTAAAATATTGAAAAACAGTGGCGTTTTCCTTTAAGTTAAACTAACATAAAAATATATGTTGATATGATATAATTTTTTACAGTATTGTCTTCAATTATACAAAAACAATCTCATTTACGAACAGGTTTTGCGAACAATCTTCAAACTCAAACGATTGAATAAACCAATGATGCAATGTTTCCATGTATAGATAGCTGGCTTACCTGTAGTTGCTTGCTTGTACATTTTTGTGAGAAAAGACACTTATCCATAGCTACTAGCTTTTTCATCTAAACTCTCTTGTCATTGGCAATCAATACACAGCCATGATTGTAGTGGTTAAGAGGCCCTTTGTTGACATGCTGAGACCTCTCCTATTTTTTTCTTCTCAAGTGGCCACACCGCAGTGTTCACTGTATTGGATGAATGGCCAAAGTTCAACCCAAAGTGGGCTGAATGCAGCAAAGAGATGAATTATGGGAGCTCAATGTCTATGCTGTTTTTATCCTTTTCGTATTTCATTGATTTACAGCAGCGAGACGGGCTTATTGTCCCAGCCACTAAAAATAACAGAGAAGGAAAACAACAACAGTGACACGGCAATGGTATTGATTTTAATGGCCGGCCGCAGTCTCCCATCCGCCCCAGGGTGCTTTTTATCGAGAGCAGTAAAATAACAAAAGAGATGGGCTGGAAGTTTTCCATGTATACCAATCAGAGTTTATAAATTGCTCCATTACCTTCATTTCCCTTGGTTACTCTGGGAACATTAGCAATTATTTTCTCGCGGGCTTCGCCCATGAAACTAATAATCTGGTGATTTAGTGCCTTGTGGCATAGTGCACCCTCTTCAGCCTGCTTTAATCCATTCATCTTGCCACCTGTCAATTTGACTTTTGCGGCGACAAATTGCTTTTCTGAGTACATCCAGGAGAAAATGGGTCAATAGGTGTCTTCATGATCAGTCTAAAAGTAATTTCTCTTAGAAAAAGAGCTCGGAGCCCTAGGCAGAATGAAATAAAAATATGTTTTGCTTTATAGATCCAGTCTATGTAAAGATGCTTATGTATTATATGTGTGTCTCTGTGATTATCTGTGAACATGTGGCCACAGCAGCTTATTTTTGTTCTGTTAGTACAGTAGATGGATAGCAGGCTGTAGAAGTGGAGAGGGCAGCTGTGGTGTTGTGGCTACAGCATGCTGTCCCATTAGTACACCCATGGGAAGGGACAGACCTGGAGGACAAGAAGACAAGTCTGGATTAGCTCATAAATCACAACCCAGGGGACCCACAAGATGCTGTGACATCATCATTCAGAGACAGACCGCTGGGCTGACTACATACTCCCTGCTAGTGTGTAGGTTGCATGCATCTTGTTTTAAAACACTACTGCATTGCTTTCAGTTGAATGGATTTCTTTTTGCATGACAGGGTATACAGGGTTAAATTTAACATTTTGTCATTCCTAAGAATTAAGAAATATTAGCAGAAACATTAAAATAATTACTAAGAAGATTGAAGTTGCTTAGCCAGGAAACTATTTTTATGCTATTAAATTAAATACATTTTTGTGTAGTTCAGTGTTATGCTGCGTTTACACCAGCTGCGGTAGAGGCGGCAAAAATGCGCGGTTCGCGCATAGTTGGACGCTTGGACATTTGAGTTTACTCGCGTCATTCGTGCGTGTAAGCCGCGTGTGAAATTCTACTCAATCAAGACATTCACGCGGAAATCCACGTCATGGGAGGGGCTTCTATGACTCTGCTGAGACTCCGAGCCTCATTTCCTGTAATCACGTCACTACTACAGCAAGGTCCTGATTGGTTAACGCTGCGCGGAAATCCGCCGAAGTTCAAATTTTTCAACTTGAGCGTTTCCCACGGCAAAGCTCAATTTGCGCGGAACGTGCCATGCCTTCCGCGCCATTCGCGCGTACCGCACCGCAGAATGCCTTATCGCGTCTTTGCATTGACTTAACATGTAAATCACCCACGCTTGCCGCCTCTACTGCGGCTGGTGTAAACGCAGCATTAGAGCATAAAGGTACAGTGTGTAGATTTTAGCAGCATCTAGTGGTGAGACTGTGAATTGCCTCAGTCCACAGCTCACCCCTCCCTTTTGCAACGCAAAGCTATGGTAGACACCACAGGAAAACACGTCATCGTCTGAGACAACGTACTGGCGAAACAAGCTCTGCAGTTTGTCTGTTTAGGGCTACTGTAGAAACATGGTGTGCAAAATGCCGACTTCCATGTAAGGGAACCCGCGGTGTATGTAGATAAAAACGGCTCATTGTAAGGTAATAAAAACAATACAGTTCATTATGTAATGTCTTTGTACACCACTGATACTATTGTTATGTATATTATATTGCATTTCTGTCAAGAGATCCTCCTTAAATTTACACAATGCACCTTTAATATAGCTTAGTGCCAAATGCGTCAATTTTATCTACAGAGAATGCATTTGTTGAATAAGAATATATAGTTTGTACATTTTTAGGATTTGGTTAAAAATGCTAAATATTATTTTGGTCAAATTCAGAGAAGCCTTTCGGTGAAAGTTTATGTCAGAGTTTAGTTTAGTTTAGTTCTTTGACTCAGAGAGTTTGTCTTGAAGATGATGTGTGGGATGTGTTTGTTTTTATGGAGGCCTCAAATTTGTCCAGTTCTCTGTGATTTCAAGCCTGTAATAAGTCTTGTGGCTCTCTCTCTCTTCACACACACACACACAGATCTGTGGTCACGCAGTGATCCAGCATTGGCTGGCGGCCCTGACCTCAGCTCTTCCCAGCTGGTGCATGGGATGGCGGGCACTGCCAGGCCGCAGTTATACCTAAATGGGCTGAAAGCGCAGACACCGCAATGTGCCCGTGTGTGTGTGTGTCCGCAGCGAAAAGGGGATGTGGTTGTTTCACCAGGGACCCTGCTATACCAATGCCACATACCGGTGCAGGCCCACCCAAGAGCTCCAAAACACCAGTAACCCAATTACCCACCCAGCACCTGGCAACAACGCTGCAGTGGCTTGGATCGTGGCTGTGCATCAAAGGTAAAGAGCTCTACCAAATGTGGTGCTTTCTGTCCGCTCTAATTCACGTCAACTCCAAAGCCTCCGCGCTCACTGTAACAGCAGCGCAGTGCTGAGGGACGAACGCTTTGTGTTTAATGAAAGCCGACACCTCACTCTTAAACCCATTGGCTAGAGGTTGATGGAGTGGAAGAGTGCTTCTCTCCAAGGTACTGCAGGCCCAGATCTCTCATTGAGACGTCTCAAGGCGCTGGGGGCAGAAACTGTGTGTCACCCAGGTCAGAGTCACCGCTTTCTCTCTGCCCTTTGTTCCTGTCATATTCTGTTGATAAAATCTCTAAGACTAAACTGTACATTTGCACAGGATCTGAGATGCCCTGAGGGTCAGGCTTATCTGGAGATATCAAATGGGAAGAATCAGGAGTCAAACCAGCTTATATTCTGTGTTGTACCGTGTCCCACAGCCCAGCTGTTTTGTGTGACGGTAAATGCAGATTTTGTGCAACAACAACAATGGGGGAAATGAAAAAGAGAGAATGAAAAACAAAAAGTAAGAAGAAAAGGGAGGTAAAAAGAGAAAAGAAAAACAGAGGTTGTAATAAATATTAACAGCTGCCACAAGTTTACTGTACTAGAGACTCCCACATGTAGGATTGTCTGTGCAATCCTTTCTGCACGCTTGCAAATGAGTGTTGACTAGGGAGAGGAATGTCTGTCTGCCTCTGGGTTTCAGAGGAAATGCTTGAGTGCTACTTTTTACATCTTGCTACCATATGAAATATGACATCGAAATAGAGTCTGAACAGGAATGAAAATAAGACATCACAGTCTACATGGTGCACATCTGAATAGGTCCTGTGATCTCTGTGCCTGTGGAATTATTATAATAGTCCGTGCGCTACAGCCGAATCAATTGCAGAGCCGTAGACATTGCACAAAACCGCAGGGGCCCAGGCACCACTCAGCACCACCGCAGTCCCAAATACAGGGCAGTCGGCTCCACGCTAAACCCCATGTTAAGCGGCTTCCCGACCTCAGCGCTAGGGGTCAGGAGCGGGAAAAACATCACACAAGAGCCACAATTACAGCCCTCAGACATGAAAAGTGTCTCTTTTTATTCCCTGACAGGGCTCCCGTTGTTAATTGCCGGTTCCGCGAGCTGCGTAAACAAACAGGCAAGCCGGGCTCTGAGTCTGTATTGGCTTGCAGCAGCAGTGGTTGCGGTGGTGTGGGGAGATTACAGGATGCAGCCGGGGCTGCGGCTGCGATGGCACACAGTTCAATCCACTCTGGGCTTCCGTCACGTTGTAAAGTGCTCTCTCTCCCTCTTCATTACTCCCTGACCATCGCTCTCTCTCACTTTTATTTCCCTTCCATTTCTTTACCCATCTCTGTGTGTTTGCGGTGCTTTCTAATGCGAGCATCGCTATTGCTTTTGTTCATGTGGGTTACCCTGAGTATTAAAATTCAGTGCATAACTCCAACCGCACTGTTTGTGCTTTGGACGTGACTGATAACCTCAAATTGGATGGCTTGTTGAGGAGAATTGTGGTATTATTTTTGTAAGTGATTTGACTTTTGTCTGGCAGACTGTGAAATGGGTGTGGAAATACAGTAGTTTTGAATCACAAGACTTGAAAAGCGTATCTAGCTCTTTTGACCTGAGACCAGTGGCCTAGCATGTGTGTGTCTACTTAACCAAAAGTGTGCAAAACCTGACATACTAGCAAAAAGAGCCATAAAATACTATAAAAATATATGATCCTACCCGTGAAAACCCATCTCAAGTCATTTTTGTGTGATTTAATGTCATAAAATCCTACATAATGTAAGGAACATAAATATAACTTTAATAGTAAGTGAGTAAGGCCATGTCAAAGATTGAAAACAGTTATTAAAATCAAATCTCATTATTATATTATGAGACTTAAACTTTGATTTCACAAGCGGGTCATATATAGTAAATAAAAACAAAATGTGTTCTGTTAGGTTAAAGTGTGTCTTAGGGTTAGGTTATGGTATTTATGTGAGCCAATTGTCTCAATATGATCACATTAGATAGAAGAATTACAATCCAAACATGTTTGATTGCTCCATTATGTTAAAGGTGCAGTGTGTAGATTTTAGCGACATCTAGCAGTGAGATTGTGAATTGCAACCAACGGCTCAGTCCACCGTTCACCGAAATGCATAGAGAAGCTATGGTAGACGCCACAGGACCAAAATGTTGTTGTCTACAACAAAATACACTCTGTAGAGCAGTTTGTCTGTTTAGGGCTACTGTAGAAACATGGCGGCACAAAATGGCGATTTCCATGTAAGGGGACCCGTAGTATATGTAGAAAAAACGGCTTATTCTAAGGTAATAAACACATAACAGTTCTTCATACACCACTGATAATCAGTGCTGGGGAAAGTTACTTTTAAAAGTAATGCATTACAATATTAAGTTACTAGCTCAAACAAGTAACTAATTGCATTACTTTTTCATGGAAAGTAATGCTTACGTTACTTTTAAGTTACTTTTGCGTTACTTTTTCTTACTTGGCTGTGGCTTGATCTCTTTCAGACCTTGCAGGTGTTTTTTATGACTAAGAAGTTCTCCATTCAGAAATTGCATATTTCCATTGCAAAAATGTCAAGCTCTGTCCTGCCATCTTCGTTTCTGATTCAAACTGTTCCCACTCAGGCGCTCATGCATAGAGTGCGTAATTTTACATTAATGCATTCAGTTTAATTCAGTACATTATTTTTTTATCTAATAAATTAAACTGAAAAGTAACTTTTTTTAAAAAGTAACTCAAATATTTATGTGTACATTTATAAAGTAATGTGTTACTTTACTCGTTACTTCAGAAAAGCAATATCATTACATAATGCACGTTACTTGTAATGTGTTACCCCAACACTGCTGATAATATAGTTATGTCAATTTGATTGAAAAGTTACACAATGCACCTTTAAAACAGGTACAAATTTTGTTGCATATTCATCTTTTAAAGGTGACATATCATGAAAATCTTACTTTTTCTATGTTTAACTGCTATAATTGGGTTCCAGTGCTTGTATCATCCAAGAAAATGTGAAACAGATCAACCTAGTAACTTAGTTTCTCTGCAAGCATGTAAAAAAGTAGGTCATTAAAATTTGGCTCCCCTTGTGATGTCAGAAGGGAATAATACCACCCATTAATCTACACTACCCAACCATGTCACTGCCATTTAGTGCAGATATCAGCTAGTTTGGACACACCCAAAAACAGCACATTTTTGCTCACACCTACACTATAATAAATTATCTATATGATATTTTGAGCTAAAACTTCACATATGTACTCTGGGGACACCAAAGATTTATTAGACATCTTAAAAATATCTTGTGAAATGTCCCCTTTAATGTTTAGACATGTCTTGACTCCACAGCAAACAGGGCGATGTTGCCTTTATTGTCACAATACTTATGGAAGGCACTGTATGTATATACATGACTCATCATGACGCTCTGAAATAGTGTGTGGTATTTTAGAGTAAACCGCAATGCAAATGTACAATACAGGAACTTACATTACAGGAAATATATAGCCCTTCAATTAGATATATACACACACACAGATGCACACAAACACTCACACACACACATATATACACAGCATTCCCTAAGCGGCCTCTGAAATAGAGATAGAGGTGCAGCTGGAGCACCTGTCTATGTTTGTCTCCTCTCCCCTCCTAAGCTGTGCTAATGAGGGGGATTTTAATTACTGATAGCGTGTCCCTATCCCTCTGCTAACTGTACTCGGCTTCATTAACCGCCATCAACAGGAGAATGCTGTACATAAACACAGCTCATTACGGCTGCCTATCCTCCCGCTCAGCTCGCCTCATTTTTCTCTCCTTCGCTCTTGCTTATTCTCCTTAGTGGTTCTCCTGTGGGATGCAAGGTCACAGTCGAGGTCAGTCCGCTCTTATATTAAGATGCAGTGAGCTCAGAAAGTGATGTTTTTGTTTGTGCAGAGAGTATTTCAGGGAGCTCTGGAGGTAGGTCAATATTTGTCCCTGTAGAGGTCACGTGACTGTACGACCAGGAGAGATTCACCTTGATATAGAAACTTGGTTGTTGCTGAATTTTCTTATGAAATGTCACATAGCAGTTTGAGTCCCTGTGGCACGTCAGATAATATGGATTAATTTGCTTTTAACACTTCAGATACGCCGGCATGAGTAAGCCTGGACCTTACACCCCCCCACGCACACCTTACTCTGGACTGCTCATTGGACCTGAAAATGTATTTTCACATTTTAGCCAAAGAAAGAGAGAGAGATAGAGAGGAAGAGTGCTTGGTCAGACCTCTCGGATACAAGCAGACAACAACCCTGTTTTGCGCCCACCCTTTTCCATTCTCCATCTTATTTTTTCAGTGTTCCACTTACATACGCGCTCACACACACACACAATGCTTTTTAACACTTTATCAATCTGACAGACACCACACACTGAGTGGGTAGCTGTTATGCATCACATTTTTCTTTTCTATTATCACCCAATGAAAAAAAGAACACGTGTGACAATGAGTAATTTCACTTTCATGACATATTAATGACACTTTATTTGTGTCTGTGTTTATATGGATGTGCATATATTCAAATTTTGCACGGTACTTTATGTAGCCTACTTTGAGTCTAGCAGTATGGACTGTTTATAATGTGTAAGACCTTTACTGTTTACGGTTGTAAGATTGCACACCGGCGTGTAAGATTGGAAAAATGTCAATAAAACAGTTGGTTTTAGTTACATTTGTAAATCCGTTGCAGTGGAGTAATGCTTGGAAATGCTTGTATTGATTAGCTTGACCTTTTTCATGGCCCATTTTCCAGGTAAACTGATATGTTGTTAGCAATGAAATCTCAGCGATAAGCCTTATGGGATATGTTGCCATGTGTGATAGCAGTAAAACAGGTCTTGGCTCTGGAACAAATGATAAATGGGTCTACGAAGAAAGAGAGAGAGAGAGAGTTCATGACATCATTTCGCCCTCTGGAACGTGAAATGTGTCCGATGTAAATGTAATCATTTGCCATTCTAATTACTCTCTAACCAATCTGCTTCTCCATCTCTTTGGCAGAGCGATACATTGCGCCCATGTTCGCAGTCATTAGGCAAAAATCGCGGTCATATCACAGGCCTGGAATGTCGGCCCACGTTTTTGGAGCTTCATGAAAATCTGTTGGACCGCGGCACTAAATCCTGCCCGCCACACGTCATCAAAGCCTTTAATGTTGGCTGGCTTAGGCGAGCACACTGTAGCAGGTACACTGTGCTCTTTGTTTACCCTCTTCTCTTACCAATCTGGTGCACAGATGGCTAACAATTATTTCTCTGTGTGCTCATTGCTGCTGGCAAACTACCAGCGTGCTCTGAGATTGGTGTAATCTTTTATTATTTATGATTGTCTTAGATTTCTGGATCAGTATTTGAGCACAATCTGTTGAATAGCTGAGAGGAGCGAGTGTGGGGGGAGAGGCGGAGGAGTAAAATTGAGTGTAAACAGAGCCGAGCGAAGCGAAGGAGCTGGCGTAATGAAGCTGTGATATCGGGCCCGTTTAAACGCGAGACACACTCACGAATTTAATCCCATTACCGCACGCTAAATATACAATTTGTTTTAAGCTTGCCGTCGGTTGTGTATGTTAATAAGCGGAGTGCTGCAAGCGCTTCCAGAGACTTTTGGAGGGCACAGGCTAATAATTGGGTTTCAAAAAGAATGTAAATTAAAATCCTCATTTAAAGAAAAAATAAGAGGCTTAGTTTTGCACTGTATGCATTCATTTGCATCGGCTTCTTTTTTTACTCATATATGATTCATACCGCCTTGTAATATTGGAAATTTAAATTAGCAAACATAATGGCCTCATTCAGTATCGATGAAATGCAATGAGAGTTCAATATTCACAGCACGGCTATTTTTGTTTGTTAAACGATTGGTCGGGTGAGATCAAAGAGAGGAGAGCCGCTGCGTGAAAGTGTGCGTCTCGGATCAACGATCAATGTCATTTCCAGTTGATTGTTTGAAGACCCACCGGTGCTCGCATCGCAGATCTTTTCGTCCCAATGAGTGATCATTTTCGAGAAAAGGCCAGAGTTCCAGCTGGAAGCCTCATCTCCTGCCAGAAATCCCACTTTATCCATCGATCTGTTGTCCTACGTAAAGACATCTCTCTTTCTCTCTCACTTCCCTGTTATTCTTTTACCCTAGTCGTCCTTCTCGTTTTTCTCCTCCTCTCTCGCCGTATCACTCTATTACATTCCCTCCCTATCTCGCTCTCTCGTTTTCAACTTAATAATGGAATGGAGTCCCCCCTCGGAGGCGGCGCGGCACCGCAGATGGAGGAGTAATTTTTTTAGGGAGCATGTGTCAGTCAGCAGCTATAGGAGTGCTTGTGCACAGGCAATTTTGCCTGGAGGAGCAGGGCTTTATTGCTTTTGTGGCAGGAAATAAGAAAAGAGACTCTCCATGGTGTGGAAGTCATGAAATTACAGTATCTTGGAAGAAAATGAATAGGGGCCGTGTGAAGTAAGCGCCAGCCTTTGTTCTGTGAAAGTAGCATGCACTGACTGCCTGAGTCGGTCCAAGCACCACCAATTTCCTTCCTATCAAACCGAGTGCATGGCGGCTCTGATAAAGATCAGGTGTGGGATGGATCGAAACGCCAAAGATACGTATACAAATTCACAAAATAATTTGGCAAATTTTTCAATGCACATTATTTATGCATTTCAAAACATGAGATCTATCGGTGTGTTCCTGTGTAACTCCCACAAGTGTGGTTTGGCATATCTTCGAATCTGAGGTCTTCTGGCTCTTGGAGCATGTGGCGCAATATCTGTTATTACCATAACTGTGTTCTGTGCTTGTAATACATCTTCATAATCACACAACACTACTGTTGGCCAGACAACTGATAACTTAATCTGCCTCCTAATCCTTTTCAAAGCATCCTCTGGCGCTGAAAGCCTTTGCCTCAGTGACCAAATTTCTTAATATTACTTTAATGCATTACTTTACATAATTCGTTTTGATTTGTGGTTGTTTGTATGCAGTTGGCAACCTGCTGAGTGCTGGGTCAGGTTGACTAGTCAGCCATTCTTTCATTGAATTACAAGTCAATTTGAGAAATGAACTACTATTATTTTATTTGGAAAAAGTGTTTAAATTCTTTAAAATATGAGTCACCGTTTATCATATGAGCTAACATCTGTATGTTTCTTTTGCTGTGCACTTTTTATACCCGTTCCCATGGCAACTACGTAATGTACCTTTACAAATAAATTTTAAATTAAGCTTTCCTAATCAAAGCTTTGAAAATGAATCTAATTTGTTTTTATTAAGCCTTGACGTACATATGTCAAAATAATAATAGCATGCCTGTGTGTGTGTGTCCACATACTGGGTAACAGACATAATGGGATTCACTACAAATGACAGTCTGGAAGCGAGTAGCAACTGTGCTGGAGATAACAACATGTAGACAGTGCTCCATACCTGCGGCGAGTCTCCTGGAATAGACACACATCTAGCAGAAGCATATATAAGAGCAGACAGCATGTTAAAGCTGCTTCTTACATAGGGAGGAGCAATTCAGGATAGGCATGGGGTCCGCAGCCGTCTTATACTGGCCTCTAAGGTCTAGAGTCACTTTCATATACATCTCCAGTGGCTGGCACAGAAGAATGACAGCACCCCTGTTTCATGCTTACATATTGAAGGGTGCTACTTTGGTTTCTGGCACACTGATGACACGGTGACCCAGTCGACCACCTGCAGCTTGCCCTGAGGGTAGCGTTCTCAGCTGCAAGACTCAAAACTCCCCCTCTATCTGCTCAGACAAGTCTCCCTGTGATTGACCCACAATCCACTGGGCTTTCAGTTCCCATGGCAACAGATCTCTATGCAGTCTTGAAGTGATCTACAAAATAATGCACATCAACGTTCCTGTAATATGCTCGGCTGTCTCTCTTCCAGCAGCTTGGAGCTCGCAGACGCAAGCAGACATACGCCTCGCGCACACGCGCTGGAAATCTGTCAGACAATTAGTTTTGCTTAGATTCATCATCACAGAACTGTCAGGCACAAAGCTTACATCAATCACACTTCATTGATTTTATCTAACTGCTACCACAAGAAACAAGACTTTCACAGATGTACAACAGATAGTGTTGATTTGTGTGAAAATACAGGAGAGGGGGATCGAGTCGGAATCTAATTAGAATCGGATTAATTTGTAAGGAATTTTGCCCTCACGTGGCCATAAACTAACAACTGATGTTTTAAATTGTTTGGGGGAGGAGTGTAAAAAAGATTCCCCGTTATTTAAAATGCTGATTGCATCATTTGACCCCTGCCTTTTCCACTGTCCTTTCAAGGTGTGGTTACTTTACACCTTCATTATAGCCCACTTTGTTCTTCATCCTTTGGCTACAATTTGGTGTAGGTTTACAACCCAGAAGAAAATAGGAAGAAAGCTGTTTTATTGCACCTTTTTATAGTGTTGTAACTAGTATTGTTGTAAATATTAGCACATAATTATTAGTAGTAGTGGTAGTAGTAGTAGCAGTAGTAGTGGTAGTCTTAAGGGGGTCGCACACCGGACACGCAGCTCCGCGCCATTCTAAAAAAAAATCAAACACATTATTTTCTATGAGTATACGCACACGTCGCGTCTAGGACAACTCGGAGGTATTGTAAACTGGAACTGCACATTAAATAGCGCAAGCTTAGTCAGTGTTTACTTCAAAATGCTAAATATACGTTAGCAGCCAATGCTAAACAATGTGGGTGGCGCAACAGGAATTTGAGCAACTTCCTGAGTCAAAGCTGGGCGGCACGGACAGGCGCCACCTGTTGGCGCCGGTGTGCGTATACTCATAGAAAACAATGTGCAACTACGTAATATACCTTTACAAAGAAATGTTTTGAATTAAGCTTTTCTAATCAAAGCTTTGAAAATGAATCTAATTTGTTTTTATTAAGCCTTGACGTACGTATGTCAAAATAATAATAGCATGCCTGTGTGTGTGTGTCCTCATACTGGGTAACAACATAATGGGATTCACTACATATGACAGTCTGGAAGCGAGTAGCAACTGTGCAGGAGATAACAACATGTAGACAGTGCTCCATACCTGCGGCGAGTCTCCTGGAATAGACACACATCTAGCAGAAGCATATATAAGAGCAGACAGCATGTTAAAACTGCTTCTTATATGGGGAGGAGCAATTCAGGATAGACATGGGTTCTTTTTATAGTGTTGTAACTAGTATTGTTGGAAATGCTAGCACATTATTATTAGTAGTAGTAGTGGTAGTAGTAGCAGTAGTAGTGGTTGTCTTTCGGTGGGTTTACACCAAACGTGAAGCGTGCTATCGCATCGCGTTGCTCGCTCTAGTTTACTTGCGGGATTTAACTTCATGTCATGCAAATTTTTCGCTCGAGTTGAATATTTTCAACTTGGGCGAAGATGCGTTTGAGGCGAATAGCGCATGTTTTAACCGCAAACGCGCCGCCCATATCACGTCATTCGCATCGCCCCACACGAAGACGCACTTGATAGCGTCTTTGCATTGACTTTGTATGTAATCTACTCGCGCAAATCGTTGAACTCGCATCTGGTGTAAACCCACAGTTAAGGGGGTCGCACACCAGACGCCCAGCTCCGCGCTGTTCTAAAAAAATCGAACACATTGTTTTCTAAGTATACGCCTTCAGGAAATTGCTCAAATCACTGTCGCGCCACACGTCGCCACTCACATAGTTGAACATTAAATAACATCATATTTGTCCCAAATCATTAACGATTAACATTGGCTGCTAACGTATATTTTGCATTTTGAAGTAAACGCTATCTGACTAAGCTCGCGCTATTTAATGTGCACTTTCGGTTTACGATACCTCCGAGTTGTCCTAGACGTGACTCGATGTGGCGCTGAGCATGCGCGTCCAGTGTGCGACCCCCTTTATTAAAAGCATCTGCTTAATGAATGATTGTAAATGTATTATATTTTCCTGTATTGACTGTAACACAGTCATCCAATAAAACCAAGTGTTAGTTTGGGTAGTGCCTGATTTCAGTAGAAGGACAGTAGTGTGTGAGAGAGCCTTGTTGATCAGTGAGGAATAATAATGACACAACACCCTATTAAAGTCTCCCTCCCAGTTACTAATCCCCCTCTGCTTTAATGAGAGTGAACGAATCCAGCAGAGACGGAGCGCTTCATGCTCCGGGAGTTCAAAGGAAAGGCTCTGGGAACTTTAGCGACTCTTTGTGAAATTGATGTAAATGCCGAAGTAAGTGTCGCTAGCAATTATCTGACGGTGTTGCTCTGGACTAGTCTGAGTAAGATGTGACTTGGAGGAAAAAAACAGATAACAGAGGGATAACAGAGGCCCTTTATTCCAGTACGGAGGGGACCGTAAGATGTTTAGAGCAAAACAGAAATCGCTCGGCGGGATGACAAAAACGTATTCTCGAGTGCCATCATCTCTTTGCTTTGCGGTTAACCTGAAGCTGTGTGATTTTTGGGTGCTCTGTATTAATGGATTGCTAATCAACAATAGCGCAGGAGAGGCTTTCAGTGGCTTTTTGTTGCTAAGAATGCCTGACAGGAGGTCAGACATCAAGGGTTTGATATCACACAGTCTGCCAGCCTGAGCGGAATAAATGATGGCCGTTACCATTATGGGGGAGGAGAGGCTTTGTAAATGGGAGCATACAAGCCTCTTGACAGATGAGTCAGTCGCCGCACACAATAGTCATTAATGCGGCTGTGTTCTCGAAAACGGGATTCATTGTAGCATTTTATTGTCTCGGGCTGAATAGCATTAACCCTTGCCATGAGGATAGGAATATACTCTCAACAGATCGTCCAAATGAGGGAAAAATGACCATCTGACTGGTAGTGAAATATTAGCAGGCCGGGAGGAGTGTGTGTGAGGCATCGCTGTGGCCGTTAGGCCCCTGCTAAAGCCAGTGTAGACAGGGCTATTGATTTTTACGACAACACTGTGAGGAGGTCATTGTGGTTGAGAGGTTTTGGGGGGGATCTTTACTGTTCGTGCTGCCAGCTCTTTACCCTCGGCAGTTCCAGCAAATTGGCGAGGCAGCTGTGTCTGTGAGACGCTTGCGCGTAACAAGATCTTCACAAAGTAAAATCAATGATTGAGAAAGATCGTGTTTATTGCAAGCGCATGTTATTAGTGACAACCACAGAAAACAATAATGGGAGTAATGGAAAAATTGGTGGATGCTAGTTGTTATAAAAAGTATGATGAATGAAAATTAATATAAAATATAAAATTGCAGCATTTTGTTCTCATAATTTGCAAAAAAAGAAAGGGAATGCATTTCCGTTTGCTTGCAGCATGTTGCGCTAATGCCTGTACTTGAGGTCTCAAGATATCAATGAGTGGCTGTTGATGTCAGAGAATTAGAATTTCAGAGTAGTAATTGGCTCTGTTTCCCCACTGCTGGCTGCATTCAGCGTGGACCCGAGCCTCTGCCAACGGCTCCATCCTTTTTTGTTTGGCGACACTGTTCATGTCTGCATTTGTCCCTTTTGATAAGGCCTTTCATCCTGTTTGCATTGATTACAGCCCGACGAGTCATCCTGATACACTGTGGCCCATTGAATTCCCTTCACCACACACTGGGCCCATTGTGGTCTTGGAATGTGTGTATGTGTGCACTTGTGCGCTCTGTTCTCTTAGCTTTTTAGGTACCAAGCACAAGCATGACAGTGCCCTAAAGATGGTCCTGCAGCACAATACTCGCTCATCTGCAAAATAAGCCCCCACATTTTCTGCTCCGTGAGCAGAAACCTGCGATTGAATACGATGGAGAGCGTGGCGCATTATTCATTTATGGGCTGGGAGTTTACATTTCACCCTGGCTTTTTATGTGTGTCCCATTAATGACCACATACTGAGCAATCTGCATAAGGCACCAATCGAATGGTGATGGATGCCGTTGCACTTTCTACAATTTATCTGTGCCTTGTTTTCAAGCATTAATGGAGCTTACAAGATGTATAGCCTCCTTATGAACTGGCATTACACACTGTATGTTTAACAACAGCCGAGCTAAAACAGGGAAGAATGCTATCCTTTCAAATGGCAGCATGGGTTGAAGGAAGAAACATCAAAACACACAGCAGTACCTGAATAACTGGAATATGTGCACACATTGTTACTGTATTTAATTTGTGTGTGTGTGAGGGCTAGGTGGGTGTGTGGGAACCGGGCATCGGCACAGGTTGAGAGCTGGGCGGGTGATCCTTGTTCTGTAAAGAATTAAAAACACCTCTGCAAATAGCGGCATGTGTAAATTCGGGGGGTGGGAGAGTTTCGCAGTGGTTGGAGTTTCCGTGTAAATAAACAGTGAGGAGGTCTGCAAGGGTGGAGGGGCTCTGGCCTTTTCCCTGGGGTTAGGCCCAGTCTTTTGTTGCTTTAAATCCAAGCACTTTACATCGAGGAGGATGGGGGGTTGCCTGGGAGAGATTAGCCTGCCAACTCTGACACCCACACGCATACATTCTGCTGTTTTCTCAGCCAAAGGAACAACACCGATAAGCACCACCTGATTTTTTCCCTCAAATGGATGGACAGAATCAAGAGTAGTCTAACCACAAAACCTGACGTGTGTTTCTGTGCATGACACCCCCAATTCCAAACCAAAACCACAGTCCATAAATACAACAGCCTTCACATCAGTTTTAAGTAGTCCCAGACCTGGAATAAACATTAAGCAAATTCATGGTGCATTGCAATTTTTGAAAATCTACAAGACCACCCTGATGTTTACATGTTGTAGATTATCCACAGTGGTGTATTATAAAATAGAAAATATTTAAATTCAGGAATAAGTATATGATTGAATACAAAACAACAACAACATACATGTTTACTAGTATTAGCTATTTGTTCATAGCAACATGCAATATTATACTATACCTAATAATAACAAGGTGGTAATTGCCGTCTAAACAGCAAGTTAATATTTGTTTATAAACAAACACGATCAAACAACATTTCACTTTTGAATTGCTTTTATAAGAATTATACCTCATATATTATATGTAATGATGTGTCATTGTCTAAATATTGCTGTATTGAAATCATCAGTAATAGACAAGCTTTTAATAACCATTAAGGTCGTTTAGTTTACATATATTTAAATGACATTAATATGACTTTATTGGTACGTGGGTAACATGTGATTTTGAGTGAAGGGATATTTTTATATTAAGTGTTTGCATGCTCCTTTGCTCCTTTGTTTTATGTAAGGCTCTCATTACCACGTGGTAGTAACAGATTGTTTGAACTGGAAAGAAAAGCCATTGGAAGCTAATTAAGCAGCCATTGCAGGCACCATTCACGGGCAGAAGAGCGAGAAGCACAGGCATTTGTCAGCGCTTGACCCCGCGTGGTATTGATTGACAACCAGCCTTCTTGAATGACAGCCTTAACCTTTGTCGTCCAATTGCAGTCGAGAGAATATGACTACCGCTTCGTGATTGGGCGAGAAGCTGTACAGCCGCAAAGGGAACCCACGTGGGCCCAGCAGAGGAGACTGCACAGGATTGGGTGCTTCTGAGCTCAGACATGGCCGATGTACACGGAGATCAAACCTGAACAATCATCTTATTCCCAACGCTAGCTATCCGTCCTTCGTGATGATAGCTCATATTCTTTCAGATGAACACGTCGCGGAGCTAAATTATATTATTATCGTGACACTGGCTGGAGAATATCGGATACTTTGTGATTTAGCATGCACCCTTTTGTCCATTTAAAAAAAAAGTGTTACAATTTACTTGTGCTGTTACTTGCTTTTTATAAGCAATGTGAAGAAATTAAATGATTCCTTGTTAGAAAAATGAAAATATGTATTACATATTTTTTCTTTATAGTCTATATAATTGGTCAACTGTTTATATAACCGTAATAAAAACATTAATCTGATATTATCATAGATGTGTATTAACCTACTGTACTTCCGTCATTCATTTTTTTAGTGTTCTCTGTTTAAAAATCAAGAATTAACCTAATGTAAACATCTTACCTTTAAACAGACTTGTAATAGTAATATTTGCGATAGTAATACACTATTCTATTGTCTATTTCTGTGACTGCTGTATTAGATCGAAAACAAAGACATCCACAGTGACATCTCTCCACTTTGTTTAGAAATACCTAGAAACGTTCAGCGACTGCATCGCAAGCTACCTGTTCTGATCTAAAATGGCGAGCATGATGTCATGCATCAGAGTGCTGTCCCCACGTGGGGACGCGGTCTTGCAATTGGACGGCAAGGCAAAACTCTCCTTGCTTTAACCGGATTGGGTAAAAAGATGTGCTCTCGCGGCGGCTCGGCCCTCGTGTCAGTAGACTGTCTGTGTGTGGCACAGGGTTGCATTGCTGGACGAAGGGGGAAATGCTCGAGCGACGAAGAAGTACAACGTTTCAGTTTTAAACCTCTCAAACCTCTTCAAAATCGGAAGTACAGTTTTTGGCAGTGTTTTCTGAGGGATTACGCGAACATTTTTGTGTGCCGTGGAGTTTGGCGTTTATTATTGCTGTGCCTCGGACCAGCGCGCGGAGAAGCAGACTCTCCTCTTTTGATAGAGAGAGCGCGCACACGGGAGATGTTTGTCGCCGTTTGCGCTCACTGGGAAGCGTTTCATTTTAAAGTGAAAAATTAAAGCGGCGATTTACATTTCAGAAGTTGATCGCAGTTGCTGAGACGGTGGATGTGATACGGCGGCTCGGACGCACAAAGACAGGTACGATGGGCTAGCAGGTTAGCTAGCGACAATAGCTTGTTATCCAACCAACTCATCACTTTGTCGACTTATTCGCGACCTGCTTATTCGGTTTATTATTCCACGAAATGTGGAGATCTAGATGTGATGTTGTCAATCATTCGCCAAACGAACTAAAATTGAGCGTGTTGCATTTTAATTGTTAGGAGGAAATGTGTCGTTGCGCACGAGCGCTCCGCATATAAGGGCTTCTTGTGTTTATCGAGCACACTGTGTGGTAATTGTTGTGCTGATTGTTCATTAGCTTAAGTGCTTGTAGAAACGTCATTACAGCCTTAAAGTTTCACTCGGTAAATCAGGGGTACATTTTTTTTTTTTACGATAAACCGAGTGTTTTTATGCGCACGTGAAAATACGTTATAAGCGCGCGTGTTAAACTCTCCCATGTCCTGTTGTCAACCGCAAGTTATTGAGTTTCAAACCGTCACCATAATCCTATGTTTGAATGTAACCTCCACGTTTTTTTATTGTTTGCAAAGAAGAGGGAAAGGGTTCGAGCTGCACTGACCTGAGAACAGGAGGATTTTGCCCCCCAGCGTCCAGTGGGCTTCGTGTCCGGCTGATTGTTTCGTCGGGTACAGTGGCGTGCCAGTGGACGCCCCCCACCAAACAGACCTCCAATAAATAAAGGATACATTTCAAGATGTATCCACAGGGCCGACATCCGGTAAGTTGTACATCTTGAACTGATATAGTACCATAGATGCCACATCTGCATCAGTTTAGTTTGAGAGCAAGGGCACAGCCGTCCGCCCGTGACGAACGACATCCTTATGTGCACCTTCATATGTCTATGATAATGCTTTGAAGTGAAAAAGCAGGGCATTTGGAAATCTCATTCAGGAAAAACACCAAAAGACACCTATTGTCAATTAAGCAGTTAACATTGAATGCTAGAGAATTCTATTGGTTTGTTCTGTATTGTTTACATTTTTTTTGTTTCCGCCAACACCTGGTTTAAACCGTTAAAGAGAGAGGGAGGGCGAAAACAACAGCATTTTTTACAGGCGTAGTTTGGCACGCTCGGACGCATCCAAGCGAGTCGACCCCATTTCTCCCGCTGGTGTTTATGTGAAGCACTAAAACGGCTGCCCCTTCAGGCAGACCAAGAACTGTAAAGATTCCCCTGCCTCTTTTGTCAGAATGCTACTGGTGCTCCAGCTATCTCCCAGATGTCACTGTAGCATAGATGTCACACCAGCCCTCATTCGGGCTGAAATATTAGAGCCGCTCTCCCAGGGCCCAGAATGCATTAGAGCCTCGCTCTGCAGTCAGTGGAAAACAAATTTGGTTCTCTGAGGATGTAATTGAGTTTGATTGATGTGATGGCTGTCTTTCAGGCGCCCCACCAGCCTGGTCAGCCAGGCTTCAAATTCACAGTGGCAGAGTCCTGCGACAGGATCAAAGATGAATTTCAGTTTCTGCAAGCCCAGTATCACAGGTAATGATTTCGAATTATGTTCCTGTAAATAACTTGTGAATTACAATTGGCCATATTGTATTACCGGTATATTCAGAGAGAAAAACAAATCTAATTGACATTTGCTTGGGGAGTGAGGGTGATTTTTTTTTTTGCCTTAAAATTAAGTGCTTTGACAGTGCTTTGAATGCAAATGTTAAAAGTAATTTATATTTTCTTTCACCACAGTCTTAAAGTAGAGTACGACAAACTGGCCAATGAGAAAACAGAGATGCAGCGCCATTATGTCATGGTAAGTGACGCCAACACGTAAGCCAAAATAATATAGAGGATGAGGTGTAGGTAGATGTCTTGTTTCATGTCATAGGTAGTGGTTGCGTGTGTGTTTTAGTATGTGTTTGTGAAACCCCCTCTGGTGCTTTTAGTTTAGCCTCCTGCTTTATTAAAGGGCTCTGACTGACTGCCCTTAGCCTCGGGCCCTTTCATACACCACCCCTCAGCCGTAGGGGTCAATGACCACAGCATTGTCCCCTTTTCTCCTTCCCTCCCCTTTCCCCCTCTGCTCCCCCTTCTCTCTACCTCCCTCTGTGTGTGGATCTGATTATTCTCCAAGGAGACGCTGCTCTCAGACAAATGCATGGCCGTAAATTGGGTGAGGGGTGATGGAGGAGTGCCAGAGGCGTCTGTGGGAAAATACTCAATCGCAGCAGAAATCCAAAGCCTCTGCGTTATTTTGTCTTGGATAACCAGATTTTACACACAAACAAACGGCTATATCAATTCAGTGCTAGTTTTAATCACGAGCTTAATAATTTACACAACGCCAGAGGCCTAGATTCTACCATAGATGTTCAACGGTGGGATTTACGATCGGGAAAAGAAAAACAAAGCTTTTCGCCGATGTAACTAAACAAAGTTAAACTGGAAGTGTATTCTCTTATCTTGTGTAAACACGCAAGCGATGACTTTAACCAATACCCAGGGACGCTAGTTAAACATTCCTTTCACAGGAAAAAGCATGTCAGTCAGAAAGGAGGAGGAGAGGTTAGGTAAACACAGTATAGCCCCACACTGACTGTTTGTGCTGATAGCGTCAGCATCTAGACTTGAAGGGGACCGTTGGGATTACGGGGAAACCCTGTTTCATCTTTAAATAAAATATTGTGAACAAAATATTCCTTAAGAATGCAGAAAGCTGTAAAATATTGTTTTGTTATGGTTAAACCTTTTATTGACCATGAGAATGTTGTTAGTAGTACAAGGGAAACGTGGAAAAATATGGAGATTTTAAAATATTCCAGAAGCGGAAGTAATATAGAAATTAATAAAAATTAAAAGCTGTTTTGAGGTTTTGTACTTGTGCTTGGGTGTAAACTTTAATTACCTAGACATTGTTGTTTATCAGTGTAAAGTGATTATACAAAAACACTTCCAGTGATTGCATTCCATGGAAGTTATTAAATTTCCTTGTTCAAACATGTGATAAGTTCAACCCAATTGCTAAAAAAGCTTTTTGGATTCCCTTTGTATTCCATTATCAATATCACATAGAGAAAATAAAGCTGTGCAGATATAAAAGTACATGATTTTGGAGTGTGCATCAAAAGCCCGTTCTCTTCTTACCACCTGATGTTTCCAGAATCTGACTTTCTATTCCTCTCTCTCTCATATAACGTAGAAATGTTTGATGTGTCTCAGAAAAAACTGAATACTTTCCATTTCCCTTTTTCAGTACTACGAGATGTCCTATGGGCTGAACATTGAAATGCACAAACAGGTATGTATCCTTTTGATCCCTGTTCACACAATCGTAGACGGATCCCTGAGAGCTCACTGTGTGTAGATGTCAGTCAAGGCAGTCGCGCTGGTGTGTTAGGAGACAAGTGAAGTGTGCTCTGTAGAGATGATGAGATTCTGTGGATCACGTACTTTTGAGCATTTAGAAACGGGTTAAAAGTCAGGACATTACAAAGACACGCACACAGTCGACCCCCCTTTTCCTGTTTGTGCTGAGCTGAGTGTGATCAGACAGCTTTGATAAGATTAAAGGAAGGACTTTGGCAGGAGGGGCAATGTGATTTAATGAGGGAGCACAGTCTGCACTATTATGTAAGCACATTTAAGACAACCTTTATATATATTAACACTAAGGCAAAAACAGACCACTGTTAATTCTTCCTTTCGGATCAATACCTACCCTGCATATATTTGATGTTCATTTGAAAATGTCCTTTAAATGCAGTGCTCATCCAACAAAGGCTTATCTAACATACCCTGGCAATATTTTGATGTATCGCACGTGTTCTGTCCCATAGATGATAATGAGATTGTGCTGTGCACCAGATGTAGTTAAGCCACCTCAAGAGACAACCCAACCTGCTCACTCTCTCCACCTTATGAAGGTTAATGACATCAGGGTGGAGCTGATGGATGGCGATCCATCAGTGTCCACAGTGCAAGTTCTCTGGCTGTCAGACCGCTTTGCCCTGTGATGACTCCTGTTAGCCACTTATCTCCTCACTAGCAGTAGAGGGACTGAAGAATGAGAGAAAAAATAAAGATGGGGTTTTGGGGGGATGAATGATGGTTTAAACTGTGCCCCTGATTGATTTTACCAAAAAACCACTTGTTTTATAATTCATTTTCTCAGCTATATTGATCTGGGTTGAACTGTACCCTGGAACGAATGCCAGACAGAAAATGGTTAACCGACCCAATTAGCATGAATTGCTAGGTCCGTACCATATTACTCTCTGCATAAGGATTAATTCAGACCTCCACGCAATCTTTTCCACCGTAGGTCTTTGTATTTTAAACAGTTTAGGCATAATGCGGATAGCTGCAGACAGCATAGTAATGGCAGCTGCTCCGTGCCAGTGAGCTGCTGTGATGACTAAGGTGCCCTCAACGTGGCTTATTTTGGGTCGATCCGCTGAGTTTTCACCTGTTGTGAGACGTTAAGGAAAGCTCGCTCCCTCCTTCTCGCTGTCAGAGCCAAATTGAGCCAGTCAGCTCCTGCTTGACACAGGGGCGCTGATAAATGATTTATAAGGTGTGCTTTAGGAAGTGTTTGCTAACTGCAGGATTGTCCCTCTCTATGTGAGCCAAAGTAAACTGACTGGCTCAGTGAGGTGAGTACACAGAACCTCAGTTAAAGTAGCGCTGACTGAGGATTGTGGGAATCAGACCCGATTCATCACAATGTTTATGGTGGTCGGGTCATGAAACTAGGTGAAAAGGTATGTACCTGAACGGTGACGCTCCAAAAACGTGCATAACAGAGCAGGGTTGGCATGCTGATCAATGAAAGTAAATTTTAATGGCAGTATTATCTGTTATGCAGCAAGCTAGCCACCTCCAAACATATATATTTATATACCTTGTTATACCTTTAACACTGTGTGTAAGGCTGTCGGAAAGCATTACCACCTCTCACCCCGGCAGAATACAGGGCCCATCAACCCAGCTAGGTCAAGTATTGTTTGTGATGGAGACACATGCCTGGAAGGACCAGTTGTTTTCCTCTATATTCAATGCTCATCAGCGTCTCACTCCATTCTGCTGGCACTGATGGCAACAGACAAATAGCTTTCAGCATGCCATTGACAGCCTGGCCCTGGAGTGCTCTTGAAATGGTGCTAGACAGGTCCGAGTACCTGTAATTGTGTACCAGAGCGTGAAGCTCGCCACTTAAGAGGCAGGCTTTCATCTGCTTAAAGTGACATCCCGTTTTTATCTGCAGTTGTAGCTAAAAGCTTGTCTGCTTGTCCAGCTCAATGCACAGTGCCGCTTTCATTATAGACGCAAGCATTTTGTGCAACACACGCTGGCTTTTTATGTACGTCACCGTTGTCGGACATGTTTTCCCCCGACGGCAGGATTGTTTTTGCAAGATAAAGCATGAAGCTTTGGAGTGAGCGTCAGATAAGGCAACCCTTGACCTCACTCGGCCAGCTGTCAACGTCGCGTTAAGCCCTTAAGGAATGCGTTCGATGCACCCCAGTCCTCCGCAAATCCTGTCAAACGTTAGGCTGCTATTGACGCGGTTTATCTCTGCAAATAAGGATTATACTACGAGCGGGCTTTTCAACTTTTGTTGTTGACATGCTCTTCTAGTACATTTTTCTGTAGTCTAGTTAGGTGTGTGAAATGTAAACCTCTTGGTGCCTCTTGATCCTGTTGTTGTTATGAGGAATCACACTGTTGTATTATCGTGTTTACATCCTCATTCCATTCGTTTTACTGTATTATTTGTACTGTATAGGGCACGATTAAAGGTAGTAACAATATAGGAATTTTAGATGATATGTTTGATAACGACAAGGGAGCTTATTATCCTGTTCTTTTGCATTTAAAGGATTAGTACATTTTCAAAAAAAAAAATCCGATAATTTACTCACCACCATGTCATCCAAAATGTTGATGTCTTTCTTTGTTCATTCGAGAAGAATTGTTTTTGAGGAAAACATTCCAGGATTTTTCTCATTTTAATGGAACCCAACACTTAACACTTAACAGTTTTTTTCAACGGAGTTTCGAGCACATTTGCGGACCATTTTAAACAATAAACTGATACAAAGACATTAATTAGTATCATTCGACATACAACAACGTCGGAACGGTCCTCTTTCTCCACACTTGTAAACACTGGGGCGTAGTTTCGATACGTCCTCCCTGACCTTTTGACGTGTTGGCGTATTGCGTGGGGTCGTGCTGGGGCGTCACAGGACCGGAGATGGACGAGAAGTTGTTGTTTAAAAGTGCATATTTTTTATTTTTCTTGACAAAATGACAAATGCCTTGTTTGGGATCGTTTAGAGTCTTTTAAAACTCTGTTTTAAAAAAAATGTTAAGTGTTGGGGTCCATTAAAGTCCATTAAAATGAGAAAAATCCTGGAATTTTTTCCTCAAAAAACATAATTTCTTCTCAACTGAACAAAGAAAAACATCAACATTTTGGATGACGTGGTGCTGAGTAAATCCATTAAAACTTAACATTTAAAATAGTTTTAATACATTAACAGGATGTCTTTAGATCAGATTACGCTGGTTAAGTCCTCTCTTAAATAATAAACATCTATATGCTTTTGATGGGAGTGAGATAAACTGTCTTGGGTGTTACAGTGCATCTTGTAAAAGAAATATTGTGTCTGCCTCCTGCAACTGCTTGGCATTTTCGGCAATATGTTATAAATAAGTTCCTGGTCTGCGCGGCTACGCGTGTTTGCCATTGAAATGAAAAATAGCGCCGAAATCCCTGTGATGTGTTTGTGCTCCGTTCTGGCCCTGGCTTGAACTGAGCTTCATAAATTCTATAGATGATGTATCTGTAGCAAGAGTTATTTTTCAGAGGCTTTCCTGACGCTCTCCTTTGGTCTCAGTCAAAGCCAGTGCCAGACCTGTGATGTGAGCTCCTTTCATCACTGGAAGGGCCTGTGATGTCGGCCGTGCCGTTTGCTGCCGGCTTCTGATGATGGAAAGGGGGAGAGATGGAGCACATCCTACTGTAGCCTTTGGGTGGAGAGCCCTGGCTTACCCCCACCACCCCCTTTTACTGTCATGTGTTCTCACAACGACCCCACATCATCCTCTCCAATCGCTCGCCTTTTTATCCTCCATTCGTGCGCGGCACTCATCCGATCGACAGGCCGAAAATTCAATTTAATGACCTGCCTGTGTGCACGTAATATGATTTTACAGGCTGTTACGGTCAAGCTGAGGTACCATTTGCATAATGATCGGCGCGCGATAGGAGACGGGGCCTGCTCGGCTACAGTTGCCATGGAAACGGTCAGGCGGGTGGAGAGAGAATGAAGGTTGGGTCCCTGCGGTGGGCTGGATGAAGGGGGAATGTGGGTGGGTGGGATGCTGAGAAAATGATGAAGGTGGGGTCTGGTGAGGGCAGTCCGTGTCTAATCCACCTTTGTTTATGAGACCGAAGTAACTGGCACTTCATTGGGATATGGGGCCTATTTCTGTTCCGTTTAAAAGTCTAAATGCTAACATTATCAACTCGTTGAGGTAAATTAAGTTAATTGGTATTGGTAATTTTATTTTGTCACACAATTCTAAAGCCGCAAAGAGATTGTATTTCAGCCCTGGCTTGCGTATAGGTTTTGGATTGTGGAAAGTCATAAATTTAGGAGTTTAAAAACTTTGTTGCGGTCAGCACTTAAGTCTTTTATCACATTTGTCTGTTTCCAACATGTCCACGGGGTACGTCTGCATTATTTAACATCTGCTAAACAACAGGAGTTGGCAGTAATTCTGTTGTGGAGACATTTGAAATGAACACATTCGGTTCTGAACAACTGCTGCAGGGGTTTCTTTAATGCAATTAAATAAGTGGTGCTGATGATGGTTATGGTTTATGTAAAGTTGAGATTGGAGAGAAACCCTTGTGTGGTAGTAAACTGTACCTGTAGGTTGATGTGAGGTAAAGTGCTGTGGTCCTCGTAACGTATCTCCAGTGTATCTGGCTCGTTCTCTGTGTGGTTTGGAGTGCTCACTCATCGCAGCTGTGCTCTCTCTATCCCCTGGGCTCTCATAATGTTTTAAATATTTCACATGTCAATATCACGCAGTTTGGAGCGTGCCGAGTCAAGCGGTTCTGATTGCCATGGTAATTGGCTTAATCGTTGGGAAACACTAAAAAGGCTTAGTGGTGCACTTTAACAGAAGTAAATTACCCAACAAAAACTTTTTTCTCTTTCTCTTTTCCAGACTGAGATTGCCAAAAGGCTCAATGCGATTCTAGCCCAGATTATGCCTTTTCTGTCACAAGAGGTGAGATTTACGTCGTCTTTGAAAATGGTTTTAAGCCATGTTTTTTGTCTTAAAATACCGTATTACTATGAATATGCTTTTATCTCATCATTCTTTCTCCCGTTACAGCACCAACAGCAGGTTGCACAAGCTGTTGAACGTGCTAAGCAGGTGACAATGACAGAATTGAATGCCATCATCGGGGTACGTGGACTTCCCAATCTGCCTCTCACCGTGTGTACCCCTTTAATTACTTCATTTCACCATAAGAAAGGGGCAAATCTGCACTGTTATTGATGCATTGATGCATTGTTGCATTAGCACTGTTAAAATGTTTAAGATTTGATTTTAAAAATTTGTAGCTTGTTTTAATAGTGCAGATTAGCCCCTCTACAGAATGTCTTTTTGATATGTGTTATAAAGTGCTTGCATCTTTGATTGAGAGAGAGTGTGTGTGTGTGTGTGTGTGTGTGTGTTTTATTTATTGCCGACACTGTTTTTCACAATGATCCATCCAAGCTTTGTTTAGTACCTACCCACTATACAGTATGTGGCCCAAGTGTCCTTAGCATCCACTGTCTACTTACTCAGTGTCCAGAAACTCTTTTTTTAGATGCTGGATACCTTTAATTAGATCAGGTTTTAGATCAAAAGCTATTGCACTCTGCTGACCTGTATTGCATTGGGAATTAAATACTTACACATGGTCTAAGCTGCTACACCTATTTCTTTCCTAGAAATTCCCGCTACCAACTAACAGTCTTTTATTGATCAGTGGCAAGTGACCTGGATCACTATCAGCATGTAGAGAAAAACAAATCTAACCCTTGTACATCCATCTGATTACAGCAGTTGACCCTGCTTTGATTTGTCTCTCTAAGAATTAATCTACAGAAGAAGGATCTGATAAAAGGGAGGTAAATGTTGTGGAGGGGGGGGTGTCGTCTGATATCGAAATTCAATTAGGTCCTCAACAGTGATTTATTCCAAGATAATTCCTAGAATCAGGTCTGAACGGGGCAGACATGTGGTTGCTCTTAAATTCCATGTTATCTTCTTGAAAGACCATTGCAGGATAGCTTTGATGTTGTTATAGCAATCCAGTTGTCAGGGTCAGTGACTCTTAAGGATTGAATGTGGACTAATTATTGTAGTAGCCATAATTTTTTTTTATTCCAGACCATCATCTTAATGATTCATAAATCAAATGTTTTATTGCAAATGTTATGTTTTTAGTCCTATGTTGGGTCTGCTTCTACAGTACGAGAGAGGATACTCACTTTACCGAGCAAGACTTTTTTTGAGTTGGGTGAGCATTTGTAATTCACCTAGCAGACCATGTGTACGTGCTCGTGTAGGTGCCAGAGTCTTCATAAATAGTCTAAGGCAGAGGTGAGACGAGAGCTACACACTCGCTTTCTCAGTGCAGAAACCAGCATCTCTTATTGATGAAGCTCAGAGCCGGTAATAGGATGCATCTAGGGCAGCTGTTTTTTTTTTCTGCTGTGCTATGACTTTGATCAGAGGTCTTAAGATGGCCTCCTGCAGCTCAGCATTTCTGCCCCACCTACCACAGTGTGTTTATCTATGCTGGCCCTGTTTATTTTAGAAAACCGTAAGCATAGCCGTGCGCATTTTATTTTGTTTTCACCCCATGCTCGACTTCCTCCCGGATTTGTTTGGTTAGGTCTGGTATCAAGATTCTATGGGATGTGCTTGAGGGCTTTTATTAGTAGGGCTGGGCAGTATACTAAATATTTGCAATATTTTTGCAAGGCTTGAAAAATGAAGTAGCATTGAAAGTTGCAATAATTTTAATAGGCTATTAATTTTTTTACAGAGGGTAATTTTTCTTTTTATTGTTATAGAGATGCTAATAAAAAGAACGGCATGATTTAAAGGATTGGTCCATTTTCTTAAAAAAAAAATCCAGATAATTTACTCACCAGCATTTTTGAGGATTCAACATTCAATGATTTTTCTCATTTTAATGGACCCCAACACTTAACAGTTTTAATGCAGTTTAAAATTGCAGTTTCAAAAGACTCTAAACAATCTCAAACGAGGCATAAGGGTCTTATCTAGTGAAACAATTGTCATTTTTGCAAGAAAAATAAATATGCACTTTTAAACTTCTTGTCTTCCTCCGGTCCTGTGACGCACCAGTGTGACCTCACGCAATTTCGTAATGATGTCGAAAGGTCACGTGTTACATATATGAAACGCACATTTGCGGACCATTTTAAACAATAAACTGACACAAAGACATTAATTAGTATCATTCCACATACAACAACGTCGGATTGGTCCTCTTTCTCCACACTTGTAAACACTGGGGCGTAGTTTCGCATACGTCATCCGTGACCTCTTGACGTGATGACATATTGCGTGAGGTCGCGCTGGCACGTCATACGCACGGAAGAAGACGATAAGTTGTGGTTTAAAAGTGCATATTTTTCATTTTTCTTGCCAAAAATGACAATCGCTTCGCTAGACAAGACCCTTGTGCCTTGGTTGAGATCGTTGGGAGTCTTTTGAAGCTGCAATTTTGAACCGCATTAAAACTGTTAAGTGTTGAGGACCATTAAAGTCCATTGAAATGAGAAAAATCCTGAAATGTTTTCCTCAAAAAACATAATTTCTTCTCGACTGAAAGAAAGACATCAACATTTTGGATGACATGGTGGTTAGTGAATCTGGATTTTTTTTTTTTTTAAGAAAATTGACTAATCCTTCAAAGATCATAAATTGAATTAATTTATGTTTCATTTAATCGATTAAAAACTATGATGTGATTGCTTTATTACTTAATTAGTGAAGATTAGTTATTTTTACATAAATGAAATCCTTCTTTTTATTTAATTGGTCAGTCAAAATGGTAGTTAAACTATTTTAAAGCAAATATATAAATAGAGATGTACATTGTCAATATGTTAAAAATGTGGAAATTGTTTATCGCTCCGTCATGTTTACTAGAAATTTAGTAGACGTTCAACCATCTCATAGCTTAATTCATGAAACGGATTTTAAGATCCACATCCACTTGTGCTATGGGCCCAATTAAGTGTGTTTGTATCCAAGAGGGCGAATCATAGGGCTTTATGTTTCGATCCCCCTCAGGCCAGTATGTTGTATGGTTACAGCACTAAACTCAAGAGGATGTTGTTTAGCTTACACACCAGAGAATAGAAGTGTTTGTCTGATTTAGCCACTTATATATGTCTGCGGTTAATTTTTTCACTCCGTGCCTGCGTTTGTTGTTTTTCTGTAGGAGAAAGATTAGCACAAGTTGAGAAGGTCTTTATGTAGGAATATTAAATTACTAGAGGCGTTTTATTTCTTTATTTTCTCGTCTTCTCATGGCCGGGGCCTCTAATGAGGGTTCACTTATTGTCCATGCATATTACACATCAGTGGCTCATTAGCTGGAATGAGCAGGGAGACTCTCCCCCATGAATCAACTGCTTCTTTAATTTCCCATGTGGTCAGTCATTTCGGAAGCCACACACAATCGCTTTTTCCCTGGTAGTTCTTCAGTTCCTGACATCGTACCGCCAACACCGTCTCTCCTGCAATCACTTCCACTCTTATCTCGCGGTCTCCCTCTTTTTCCTACCCTTTCGCTTCCTCTCCGAGCACATACGCCGCCACCCACGCTTAACGTCTCTCCTCGACACATGCACACCTCACACGCTCCCTTATCACAGATCCACACTCTGAGGCACAGCTCATAATTGGCTTGGCAGCTCTGTTGTGTTGGGGAGGGTAAGGTTGCAGGTTCAAATCCCAAGGCGAGCTCTTCTATATACCATTCGCTCTCCTGCCAATCTCAAAGGCCCTGAGCCTCAATATACAGCCAGCTGTGCAAATAATCCGCAAAGCTGTTAGCAATTATACTCAACCCGAATAAGGGTTTGTGATGGACATCTTAATAATGATTTACCCACTGGAAAGGGCAAGCTTTTGGAGCATTCCAGACTTATAAATAAGCCTTTAGTATTGATATTTACTTATGGCATGCCATTAATGACCTGCTGATAATTCTGAAAGGTTGTACAACCGCGTTCGCCATACACGGCCAATAACATCTACCCTTTCCACGTCAAGAGGAAAAACACGGCAGAATTCTCGGATAATGACCGTAAATGGTCATCGATTGAATTGAGGTCTGTTAAAAGTGGGGAGGTATATGCTATAACAGCCTCTTGAATAATTCATTCTTCCTGAGGATGCTAATAAATTGTGTACGATGGGTGGTTGTTGTTTTTTTACTGGTGGCTCTGCTAAGTATTATTTAACCTTGCTTTAAACTGCTCGCTTCCCATGCTGAGTGGTTTTTAATTCTCATCAGTTTCCTCCAAGCTTTTCAAATATTGATGGAGGTATTGGAGGCTTGAACGCGTGCCAGCGCAGGACCCCTCGCTCTTGGCCGCCGTCACCGCACAAAACACACACACACACAAAGGCTCAGCCCAGCTGCTGTTGAAGTGCTGTTTAAAGTTTGGTTTTCTCGAGTGACTCATACTTTGTGTAATAACCAGACCCAAATGTGAAGGGAGTAAATATAGCCGTCCAGCGTTTTGATGGGGCTAAGGAGCAGGTGGTGTTAAGCCAATGAGCTGACAGCATTCCAACGCCTGCTGTCCTTAAACTGTATCTTAAATGGGGTTTGACAACTCTCTTTGAAGAACGTGTCAGAGCAAATGCGGTAACGGGACTGTGTTTATTTTTTTGGTAATTGGGTAAATGTACTGAATTGCAAAGATAGTCTGCACTGTGTGTAACATTTCAGGTTTACTTGCCTGAATGTCAATTAGCTAACGGTTACGCTAAGCTCCTAGCCACATAAAGACATGGTTGTTTGTAGGCTCCTTAAATGCGACTTTGCAAGGGTGCAAGAACGTAAATATCTCCCGACCCCCCACCTGTGCTGCTGAATGGGACAGCAAAGAAGCTGTTTGTGTGTGTGTGTGTGTGTAGTTTTATGGCAGGCATTGCTCTGTTTCTTTCCCTCCGGCCCACTTGTCGTCTGTCTCTCCGCAGCAGCAGCAGCTCCAGGCTCAACACCTCTCTCACGCTGCCCACGGTCCCGTGGCTTTACCCCCCCATCCTTCTGGCCTCCAGCCACCGGGAATCCCGCCGGTCTCTGGCTCGGGAATCTCTGGCTCGGGCCTGCTGGCTTTGGGAGCCTTGGGAAGTCAGCCACACCTGCCCGTGAAAGATGAAAAAAACCACCACGACCTAGAGCACAGAGGTAAGGAGCAGACGCACGCATTTACACACTGCTCTCATTTTAAGCCAGGAGAGTGGAACATTAGTTGCTCAGCCATACAGACCTCTTATGTGAATAAAACTCTTGTCTCGTAACACCCTCCTCCCCCATCACTATTATTGCTGCTCTTATAGGCTGCTGCTGACATTATTGACCTTCTTAAGGCTTTATGAGAGTATGCTACTCATACAGCTTGCCGTTTATGAATGAAGGCTGTAAAGTGGTTAAAGGGATAGTTCCTCCAAAAATAAAAATGATTTCAGCATGTTAAACATGTTTTTAGAACATGTATGCTTTCATAAATCTCTTAAATGATATGAAAAAGTAAATTACATTTATTTATTAGACATTTATTTATTTATTTATTTATTTACTTATTTATTTATTTATTTACATATTTATTTATTTATCTACACCTTTTACATACATGCATACACAACCTGTCACTCAATTTGGCAAGGATGGGAACGAACACAGACTAATGTTTTTCTGGTTGTATCGTGTACATAACATGCATATTTTACCTGCCGATGAAATCCTCCCTTAACTCTGTATGTCAGTCGGTCAGGGTAACTGACTTTTGTTTATCTCTGTTTTGTCTTGCCTTTCTGCATGTCTTTCAACATCATCCGGGGTCTGCTGACTATAGAGAGCACAGTGAGTATTAAGTTTCCTATTACCTTTGTTTTCTTGCCCTTCTCTTTCTTTCTGTTTAATAGCTCTGCTGCAAAACCTAGTGAGCTGCCTACATGGGCTACTACCTACTAGATTAGATTAGAGATGCTCCACATAGGCAGCAAGTTGAGTAGCACTTTAAATCACAAGTGGTTTCAATATACTTTAAAGTTAAAGGCATGAAACATAAAAATGCATAGTGCACAAATATTTTGTAAAGAATTACACAGAATCATTTATTAATGCATTGAATGCAATGCACTATAATTAGCATTTATCTCAACTCACCTGATTTATTTCTTCCTGAATTGCCTTCTGTAAAAGCAATGATGCCCTAAGTCAGCGCCTGCATAAGCCATTCACTAGGTTTTGGTACAGAGCCAATGTGTCTTCGTTTTACTGGGTGAAAAGCACCTCTTGGCCCATTTCATGCCTAAGAAAATTTCCATTAATGTAAATGTCAAGTAAGATCCTTCATCCTGAAGCATGCGCAACTCGTGCACGAAAGGGTAATCTGCGTTCATTAAAATGACTAATAGAGAAACAAGCTTTTTATGAAATAAGCACTCGCATCGCGCCGCAGATGGGAAATGACTCGTATTACAGCACGCAGATTAGCTCGGCTCTATAATTTTATCACAATTAAAGACGACGTCGACTCCCTCCCTCCTTTGTGGGATTTATTGTATCCCTCGCTCTCCTCCTCCCCACCCCTCCGCTATCTCGGCTTGTTTACCGCCCCTTCTCTGCTCTCTTTTGCTAGCGCGATAAATATGTATGAGCACAGGCGCGGGAATTGTTTTCCTCCCTCTCATCTTCGTGCCCTTGTAAAAGGCATTTATTCAACGGGGCTTAAATCTCTCTGATGGCTGATTGAGGCCGTGAGATTGGGTTTCTGCTAGCCCGGCGAGGGCTGAATGGGTGCAGTCATGTCTGAGGCGAAGGGAGCTCCACCGGCGGTGCAGTTGTGTGTTCGGTGCTCCTGGTGTTGTCTAAGGTCATCTGATAGCACACTGGTGACTCCGCTTAATGAGTCACGCTAAGCATCTCTTTAAAGGTCAGACTTCATGCAACGAGAAGAAGAGAGAGACGAAACTATTGGGCGCTCTGCCCAATCTGCTACTTCATCTCCTCTGCTTAGTTGCAATTTACAATACAGCGATTTGGAGGCCTGTTTCTCTTTTGAACAGTTCAGGCTCATGGGAAGGAGTGTGTTGAGAGCACTCCGAAAGGCTTGTCTAGTTTATAAAAAACTCCCTTTTTACATCTGAAGCATGCATTTTTGCTCTTGTCCGCCTTGTGGTCCTTGTCTATTTGGACCGCACACCAATAAGAGGAACCACTGACGTGATGCAACCACCAATGCAAGCTGTTATACACCCAGCCAAAGTCAGGTTCTCACAGATAAAGGGTTGTTGTTTTCCATGAACATTCTGTTCATTCTTCTTTGAAACTGTTTGTTGTCTGTTTTAGAAGATGGAGGGAGTGAGTGTAAAAAGGAAGGAAGGGAGGGTATGGTGGGGGGTTAGTGAAAACAAGCCTTTCTTTGGTCTGGTTAACTGTATCTACTCTGTAGTACAGCCAGCACATATTTCTTTGTTTAGTCTACTGTGGGTTATAAAGATACGATTTGGCAAGTCTAACTGTAGTATGTTTTGGGTTTTTGACTCCAGAATGGATTGGATGCTTTTGGCTTTTTAAGTGTGTGTGCTTTTGGAGCGATAAGAGCTAGTTGCTGTTGTTTTCCAAGCTTGGATCCCTGTCAGATCCAACACCTGTCATTCTAATGGCATTTGTAATGAAATCTGGACTGAGATAATTCCTTTGTCACATCATATTAAACCAAATGAAATCAAATTTGGAAAAAATCTTGAGCTGAATGGGTTTGTTGGTCTTGTGGGGCATTTTCAAAATGAAGTCATGTGGATATGAAGATGGTTTTCATGCTTTGAAAGTAAATGTGCAAATGAATGAATTGGGTCGTGACATTTCTCTCTGTCCTCTCCTTAGAACAACTCAATCTCTCCATCAGACAGCCTACGAACAACCAGTGAGAAACACCGCGGATCTTCTGATTACAGCTTGGACTCCAAGAAACGCAAAGTGGAGGACAAGGACAGCATGAGCCGATATGTGAGTTCTGTGACTTGGTCTTGAAATATAATAAGTATAAGTATTTTTTTTTATGAAAAGCTGATGGTTTAATCAATACATCATCATTATTGTGTTTTCAGGACAGTGATGGAGACAAAAGCGACGATCTTGTGGTTGATGTTTCCAATGAGGTAAGATATATGTCATGATATAGTCAAGAATATAAATTCTTATTTCTGATTGGTTGCTAGATGTGTCTGTTAATGCTGGATTGTGCTGTTTTAAACAAGATACACTTTTGTGGTTATATAAAATGTTACACAGGAGCAATTTAGTGACCGAAATCTTACTTAAGCACATGTACATTTGCTAACTGCAATATCAGCAGAATCATCGACTCCAGACTGTTGAATTATTGAAAATTAATGCACAGTAATGCAGTATGCAAGCTTTTTAATAATTCAACAGTCCATCTTCAGTTATTCCTTACATGTGTAGTGCTAGTTGAATATTTAACTTAACTCCTTCCTCTTCTGTTTTTGTGTAATAGGACCCCGCCACACCCAGAGGCAGCCCTGCCCACTCCCCTCCTGAGAATGGCATAGATAAGCCACGCCCTGCAAAGAAGGACACACCCAACAGCCCCGCCTCTGTGGCCTCTTCTGGCAGCACCCCCTCCTCTAAAAACAAGGAGCACGGACATGTAAGAATCTTTCGATTTATAAATCCAATACTGCGTTTTTCAGCTTTGTCTGGATTTTTAAATCGTAATAATGCAGGTCTGACACCATATTAGCTTCGGCTATAATCTGAATCTTTGCCACTGATGCAGAATTATAGGATGTGTTTGAGAAAAGGTTTTGATGAGAGAGGGAGCTGAGCAGTGGGGAAGCCTTGAGCGCCCTCTGATCTTCCAGTCTCTCTCTCTTTCTAATGGCTCAAAAGTGAATGTCTGTTTCTCAGCCTCAGCTTTAAATACATCTGTAAATGTCAGGGATAATGCATTCCCATTGCTGGATCAGCCGTGTCTTCCCTGCTAATAACTCAATGCGTTTAACCATTCTGGTCCTGTGCATCAAAAAAAAAAAGATTAGAGCGAGAGAAGCGAGGGCAGGATAATGGGTTTGGGGATAAATAGCAGGGTTTATAGTTTCGTAGGAGTAGTGAGTTTGTCAGAATTGGATTGGATTAGGTTCAGCCAGCACTTAAATCTTCTGCCTGGATGCTGCCTCGTTTAGGGGGATTTTAACTCTGTTTTTACTATCTCTTTCTTTTTCTTCCCCCTCCTCTTTTCTACGTTCACATCTCCAGAATGACAAATCCTCCACGCCTGGACTCAAGTCCAACACCCCCACGCCTCGTAACGATGCCCCCACTCCGGGTACCAGCACTACCCCTGGGCTGCGGCCCATCCTTGGCAAGCCTCCGATGGAAGCTCTGGGTGAGTTCATAATCAACACCCGCAGCCTTAGAAAAGATGCCATTTAAATCTAGACGTCACCACCCGCAGCGTGCCATGCAAACACGGCCAATACTGTAACCAGAAGAGTTCTTTGCATATGGAAATAATCCAAAGCTTGAGCAAATTTCTAGGCTTGCCTTTTTAACAGCTTAAAGCAGCTTTCATGAGATGCATCTTTGAAGCAGCTCAGTATAGGCAGGTCTTAGATTGAGATTTATCTCCCTGCTACCGCATTCAGCTTCTTTCCTCGTGGCTGGCTGACTGATACTGATTTATGATTGGATGTGTCTCTGTCTCTTCAGCCGCCCCTGCTCTACGCACCCCCCTTTCGTACCCGACTCCCTTTGCCATGATGGGCCACCATGAAATGAATGGCTCTCTGACCAGCCCTGGAGTCTACGCCGGCCTTCACATCTCCCCTCAGATGAGCGCGGCAGCTGCCGCCGCATACGGACGCTCACCTATGGTAAGTGTGTATGGGAGCATGCACCTCCATAAGAGGGGTTGGGAAAATTGATCTCCGGTGCATCGCAGATACTTCAAAATACAGATTGTAGATCAATTATTAATAAATTCTGGGCAAAACATTGCAGCGTTCAACCAAACACCTCTGAAAGCCTGTAGATGTTTAACAACGATGCTCAAAGAATGAAAGCTTTTGATAACAGCCTATTCAAGTATTGATGTTCAGACCAGACATTTTAGTACAGCTTATATGCAAAAGTCACCCACTTTAACCATGCACGCATTGAGATTCATGTTAAGATCGAATTGAACCTTTTATTCAAAACAAGAAGAATTGTGCATCGCCTTAAGATTTCTACCTTTGCATTAAAGTCCACCCCTCACCTTACCCATCTCTTGACCATTTCATTTTCTTGCTTGGTTTCGATCTCTCCCCTCCCCCAAAACCCTACATTAAATGTGAGGGAGAGCATGGGGTGATGTAGTGTGTGTGACTGGGTGTGAAATGAGCGTTACATTGACTGGGCTCTCAGGCAACCTCGCTGCCTACCGTCTGATTGCTTCATCCTTTTGGGCAAATGAAGGGTGCAGCTGAGAATCATTTCTCTGCTCTTGCATGTTTTTTATAGTGTGCATTGATCTATTCAAGTTAAATTCAGTGGATAATATATATGTTGTGAATGTTTGCACAGGTGCATAATATATGGAGGTTGTCGTTCTAACACATCATGTATTGTTGTAGGCGGGTTTCGAGCATCCTCACATGAGAGCCCCGGGCCTCCCTGGAAGCATCACCTCAATCTCTGGAGGAAAACCGTAAGTGTCCAACACGGGACTAGACAGCGCTCTCTTTCCCACCGTATTTATGTAACGGTTTCACTAGAGTGCTTAAGTGCACAACCTTTTCCCTCTTAATAACTCGTTTCAGACTACTTGCTCATATTGGCGTAATTGATTTAATTAACCCACTTCAATCAGCGCACCGTTGGCTGCTAGATTACTAAAGAGGTCTCTCCCTCTATGTTTGTCTGTCTCAGAGCCTACTCATTTCACGTCAGCGCTGACGGACAGATGCAACCTGTGCCCTTTCCTCCGGACGCTCTGATTGGTCCAGGGATCCCTCGCCACGCTCGTCAGATTAACACCCTCAGTCACGGTGAGGTTGTGTGTGCCGTCACTATCAGTAACCCCACTCGCCACGTCTACACGGGTGGCAAGGGCTGCGTTAAGATCTGGGACATAAGTCAACCTGGAAGTAAAAGTCCAGTGTCTCAACTAGACTGTCTGGTAAGCATCACAAATTCTTTGTTGCCTCTAACATGTTGTATAAATTGTTCAGTTTTAGTGTAGCCTCCTCACATTGTTTGTGTTCTACAGAACAGGGATAACTACATCCGCTCCTGTAAGCTGTTGCCTGACGGCCGCACTCTTATTGTCGGAGGGGAGGCCAGCACACTCACCATCTGGGATCTCGCTTCCCAGACACCTCGCATCAAAGCCGAACTGACCTCCTCTGCACCGGCCTGTTACGCACTTGCCATCAGCCCAGACGCTAAGGTGTGTTTCTCCTGCTGCAGTGACGGAAACATCGCCGTGTGGGACCTTCACAACCAGACCCTTGTCAGGTGGGCAAGAAGAGCTCAATTTTTGGCATTTCTCTATTGTGTTTTGGTAGAGAGAGAGTTTACTCACACTGTATTATGCATAATTTGCAGGCAGTTCCAGGGCCACACAGATGGTGCCAGCTGCATTGACATCTCTCATGATGGCACCAAGCTATGGACAGGTGGTCTTGACAACACAGTCCGCTCTTGGGACCTACGAGAGGGACGGCAACTCCAACAGCACGACTTCACATCTCAGGTTAGCCCTTTATATCCTTACCTAGGTTAAGTAGGTCTACATTAAAATGCAATGGTGCTCAAACTTTTTGTCTTTTCCCCAAATGCAGATCTTCTCTCTGGGCTACTGTCCGACGGGCGAGTGGCTGGCTGTTGGCATGGAAAGCAGCAATGTGGAGGTGCTCCATCACACCAAGCCTGACAAATACCAGCTCCACCTTCACGAAAGCTGTGTTTTGTCTCTCAAGTTTGCCTATTGTGGTAAGAGACTATTGTGGAGACATCAGATTAAGTTATTTACTTGAAAGGAAAAGTCTGCATACAGTAATTCTTTGCATTACGTTAAGTATCTATATAGCATAACATCGAACTGCTCACAGCTCCCCCACTTGAACAAAACCTTGGCTGTCCTTTCCTACCAGGCTGTCTTTTACTTTGCTTTCTGCACATATCTCCATTTTGCCCGTACTCTGTTCAGAGCTCTAATTACGTTTGATTTCCCTTGACAAGGTAAATGGTTCGTGAGCACTGGGAAGGACAATCTGTTGAATGCATGGAGGACTCCCTACGGCGCCAGCATATTCCAGGTACAGAGATCAATACAGTCTGTCTACAGGAAATGTGTAGGCTGCCTGAGTCAGTAGAAAGGGCACAGTGACCGCTGCCTGACAAGGCCGGGTCTCGATCAGCGGAAATGGGCAGGAGTATGTCATTAACGCTGGGTCCTGACCACTTAGTGCGGATGTGGGTCCGCTTGCGTAGCTCACGTCTACCAGCTTAAGAGTAAATAATGATAACCCTTCAAGTGTTTATGACTGAAGGGGCTCGGCTCAGAAGCTAATGCATCGTCGGTGGGGGTAAAGAAGTGCCTGTATAAGCGTCCGTCAGCATTTTCTTTTGAGTAACTGAGAATGTCTGAGAACTTTTATGCAGTTAAATTTCATTGTGGCTCTTTCTCATCTTTCCGCAGTCGAAGGAATCATCTTCGGTCTTGAGCTGTGACATCTCGGCTGATGACAAGTACATCGTAACGGGCTCTGGAGACAAGAAGGCCACAGTGTATGAAGTGATCTACTAGACTGAGGTAACAGGCTGGTGCGGTTCAGGCCTCTGGAGGAGGAACGAAAGACAGACAACTTCTCACTCCAGTGACTCTTCTAGTCAAACAGACAGGAACAGCCCCCGTCTGTCTGTCTGATTGACTGCCTGTCTCACACTCACTAACTGTATGACTGAGCTCTGATCAAGTGGGTGCTGGGGTGACCTTGACTGAGCTACCTGGACTCGGACTTAAACGTGCAGCCCATACAAGACCCTCACATCCACCATCGGCACGCTCGGCCCGGTTCATATGGCACTAGAGAACAGTCTTGATGTTTCCTCCTTTGCTGTTTTTTTTATTTGTTGGATTTTGTTTCTATTTTTTGTCCTCATTACGCGGTGAGGATGTTCCATAATGCATCGTGAAGCAGTGCTTCGTCCTGAAACTTCATCTGTGTGGAGGCTATGTGAAAAGTGTACATAATGGAGTATTAAAATGCCTTTTATAGATTTATATTTTGGTGTCCAGTTACACTTGTGATGGTTATCATTTTCTCTCTCTCTCTCATTCTCTCCTTGATGCTTCGTTTCCCCTTCGAGGTTTGGAAATTAGATTAAGACGTTTTTTCTGAGGATATTCTATTCCGTTTTCCCCCCTTTTGAGAAGTTCATTTTCCAGGCTGACCTTTTATGGAAATCTAATTTACTTTTTCACCCTCCCTCCTGAAAAACAATTTTGAGCTAAATCGCATTACAGAGGCGTTTTTGTGAAATGTCCTGTGGATTTTTTTTCAAGCGGCTCAAAGCCCATGCAAGGCACCCCGAGACTACAACCGAAGCTTTGCAGGAGGGGCAATTTGGTTCCCTTTGCATCAGCCTTCCTGCTCTTGGCTTCAGAGAAAGAGACCCTTTCACCTGGATTTTAAATTAAGATTGTATTTACCAATTAGTAGAGGACTACTCTCAAACCTGTGACTTCATTGTGCTGTCGTTATGATCAGGACATAACATCGTGTCTTATTGTGGAAGACTCCGAATTTGGATTAATTCCCCCACCCCTCCTTATTCCCAGTGACGTACACTGTGGTCGTGTGGATAGTGTTCCATATAAAGAAAGCACAGAGTAAAGATGTCTGCAGATGATGAACCAAACGGACCATAACACTATCCTAACACATGCATTGACTTGCTGTCCAGCTTGTTTATAGCATCACTGTTAGTAACCCTCCCCAAAATAAAGCGCAAACGGCTGGTAGATACGGACACGTCACACACCAAAGTATGTAGCAAACTGTGTTGTCACTGAAGATATGTACAGTTGTTGATAATTCAATAAACTGTTTTTGTAAAAAACGACATGAATGCTTCAATATCTTTCTCTCTGTGTGTTGTAAACTAGTTTTAAAGTCTTTCATAGCAGCTATATTGTAATGACGCCTCAATGGAGAACCAAACTTCAAGGTACTCAAGAAAAAAGCATGACGCAAACCCTTCGTCCTCTCCGAATGTTCTGTTGGTAGTCGAGCACTCTTATTAGGGGGTCAGCTGAGATGAATGGCCTCTCCAGGCCCTCTTTTTAGGCTTGTTCCTGTGTAGAAAAAGGCTCTGAGAACTCCATTCCCTTTCCTCTTTAGTGATGTTTTTGTAAGACTATAAAAGCAAAGTCGGATGGTTTCATCCATGAAACGGCCTCTCCTCCCCTCACATAGACACAAGTGTGCATTTCCTTAGTGGTCTATATAGCAGCCCCCCATTTCTTCTAGAACTTTCTTGCTCTCAATCAAGAGGTTTGGGGGGGGGGCGTACAGGGATGAAAGCTCTTCCTCCTTCTGAGTGCCTGACATCGGATGAGTGGAAGAGCCCTTTCTGTCCCTTTTCATGTTTTCAACGGTTCTGTTGGAGACTGAAACTCATTTTAATTTATGTCTTCTGTTTGTTATTGAGAATGAAATCAGGGAAGTCTTGAGAGATCTGTGAGCTTGCTTTTAGGGTAGACGCTTGATCTTTGTAGGAACTGCGGTTATCAAAGCAGCTTTCTTCTTTTGGTCTGATTCGCTATGATTGGCCTTGCTCAATGGTACAAAATTATTACTGAAGATTCATATGGTTTTGAAGATCCTTCAACGTTAATGTGGACACTGTACCTCCAGTGTCATGCACATGTGGGATCAAGCATGATTTTCAGTTTCTGGGGCTTAAAGTTTTGGACAACATGCTTCTGGCATGTAGTCACCTTCTCTTTAAGCCAGTGGCGATAGACAATGTTTCCATTGGCAAAGTCCTGGCACGGGTCTTAAACCAGTAATAATGGTCCAATCACCTGAGCGTTGCCAGGCTTTAGCTTTATCTGGCATGGATGCAAAAGCCCCCTTGGTTCGGTGTGATTACAGCGTTTGATCTGGGTAATAATGTCTTTACTGTGGCCCAGCCTGAGCCCTGCGGCCACTGCTCTGCACTAATCCACACAGTGCATTCTAGTGGAATCGCGTTACACAAAGACCACCAGAGTTCTCTGCAGAGGAGTGGGAAAGGGGGGTGCCTTTGGTTGCCATGGAGACAGATCCCTTTTCTCTGCTTTTCAATCTCCCTCCTCCATTCCCCACCTCCTCTCCGGTTGTCTCTCTCTCTCCTGGGACAGATAAGCGCGAGGACAGGTTTCTGTGTTTACTTGACACAGTAGGGCCCTCCAATCCCCGAGCAGGGCTGACCCTGATAACACTGCCTGTTACAGCAGCAAACCACTGACAGTTGATAAGCTGTGGTGCAGTCATCTTCCCTTCCCTGTTTCTCGCTTTGCCCGGGATAACCACAGCTCCACACGCTGTGTTCATTTGGATTAGTGTGGATTCAATTGGATTATTCCTTCTGTGTTTAGAATGTTGATGTCCAAAAGCGTGGCACGGTTGGTCTAGGTGATGTTACCTTTTTGCTTTGCGAGGATAGGTCCCGTTCTTTCTGTATTTTTGAAGCTTTGATTGTGTTTACAGTGCGCAATATAACATGTCATGTTTCACGTGTTAAAAAAACGTGGTATCTGTATAGCGCTGTTTTCACTGTCCTCAAAACAGGCTGATGTCTTCCTTGTTCTATGAAGTCCCTCCTTCAGAAATGCGTAATGAGTGCTGATTGTGTAGTTTGTTTAGTGTGTTGTGATTCGATAGCAGCTTAGCTTAGCAGAGCCGTTTGAGCTTAGCTGGCGACTGACGTATTCCTGTGGGCAGAGTTTAGTCAAAAACTGTTTTATTGACGTCATTAAAGCAGGAAGTAGAGGTCTGTAGTCCAAGCCGGCTGTTCGCTGTAGGCTTTGAAAGGGGAATTCGGTTAAAGAAAATATATCGCCTGGCAGTGAACTTTGAGCTTTTTCATTTTGCACGTATTATTTATGCTCTAACAGCAACATTACACACTAACTAAAGTTTGAAAAATGTCATCAGGAAGAATGTGACCTTTAGTATTAAAGAAACTGCTATGAAGACATCTGCTGTTACCTAGTTCTTACCTAGTTCTAGTTCTGGTTTGCAAAAAGTCCGCTTGGACCGGTTTACATCTTGTATTAAAGTTTGGCTCAAATTTGACCACCTGTGATTAGATTTTTGTAAAATTTTGTGTACGGTCACTTGCTGCATTAATATTTTACTTTGTTCATGAAGACTTAGTCAAAGAATGAAAAAAAAATCTAGATATATCATATAACCCACTTTTAATGTAAGTTGCACACATAATGCTTTTGTTTAGAAATTCTCCTAATGTGTTCACGTAGACAACCTCCATGTTTGGTGACCCAATCAAAAAATTTACTGTTACGTCTTGGTTAAGCATCGTCCACTTGTGATCGGATCGCCTTATACGGATCTTAATACCAGGTGTAAACAAGGTCTTACTGACCTTTATCTGTAGTCTGGATAGGCCACATTCCATGGACATGTTGATGGTAAACGGCTCGCATTCCTGCATGTTTGTCTCTTAAACAGCTGGCCTGTGACCACAGTCATATGACGACCCTTTACGTCCTGTCGAAGGTCAGCTAATATACCCTGATCAGAGTCGCACTGTGTGGTCGTATAAGATGAGGTATTTTCGGGCTGAGCTGTCAGACTCGGGCTTTGTATTCTTTCCAAGTAAGCATTGAATTCCAGGCAGTAATTAGATGTTGACTGTAATGAGATTTGTGTGATACGTGTTTTTTCTGGGAAGGTACCGGCACTCACTCACTTTGATGTTGAGATTAAGACGCACACAAGAGTGCTTTTATGGCTCATATTAAGCCTACACAGTAATTACATTCTCACACAAATGTTGAGGTTTTAGGCCCAGCTGGGGGTTAAAATAAAAACCGGCTTAATTATTGAAGCAAGAAACAGATTATTTTGCGAAACAAATGCTTTGTTTTTATTTTAAGGTCCTAGTACAGTGCACGCAGACTGATTTGATTTGGGAAATAATTGTTTAACTTTATCTAGTATAATGCAGATGATTAAAATATGGATGGATTTGCTTTTCCTTAAATCATTGTCTTTATTTAACCCTTTAATCCAATGCCTTTCTGCCTTGTCCTTAGTTGTTTTTGTTGTATTTCATAATATATGGGTCACTTGCTACGTTTGCATCACTAGCAAATTTGTAATGCAGATTCCAGATAGTTTGTTTAAACTCTCCATTTTTAGCAGACTCCATTAAGTTCATGGGCTTGTACTACCGTCAGTATGGAAATGCTTAGGTGAACAGGGTTGTTTAGAGATCATTCAGGTCATAATTGTCTCTAATGGGATTGTAAGAGGGTTGGATCCTAGCAGAGCACTTTTTGATATCATATAATAATGAATGTTGTTCTACATTTAAAGTCTTTGGTTAAACATCAGACCATGTTGATGTTTTTATAGAGTTTGAAAGATCATGGTGGCAGTACTAACCATTCGGATTTAACATGCAAATATTTGCCAACCATTCTCTGTACATCTTTTACATGAATGCAAATATTTCATTTTGTAAAAGATATACAGGGTATGTTTTTGGACTTCCCCTGAACATTTGTTACATGTCAAGGTCTGGTCATTTTTTTATATATATATATACATATGGAAATTTATGAATTATGAGGTTCAAGGGCAGAGTTATGCAAATGTGCAGTTGCAAAACAGCCTGATTTGCCTCCTGTGTTGGGTAAATAGACCATCCAGACACAAAATGCACACTGAAGGTCATATGCACTCAGTCAGTATGTACATTTAGGTAAGAAAAATGTGTGCTTGGAGACAAAGGGTTTGTATATCTTTTGTTTTGCAGTTTGCTTAACAAACAGCCAACCCCTTTTTTATGTTTGTACACCTAAGACAACATATTTGCACTCATTTAGAGTTGATAGAAACCATGAAAACATGACCTGGAGCATTAGCGCATTATTCACTTGGCTATGCCTGGAATTAGGTGTTTATTATTGTTTTATAGTTACTTGCGCCATGAAGGCAGATTTATTTAGCAGATGTTTTCATCCAGTGCAAATAAGGAAAATCGCAAGCAATTTATGTTTAAAGTCTTTAAGAGGGACTGAAGTTTAATTCGGAAGAGGTTGTTTTGTATGCAACATTGTAATGGCAACATTTCTTTGCTAATGGTAACCGTGTCCTAAGGCTGTTTCCCAGTAACTAATCCATTATTCCTCTAATTGAGTCTTAGGTATTCCTTCTCAGTTAAACTGCGGTGTCAACACCTTAATACACCTGCTTGTTCTGCTGTGTCCTCCAGCCAGAAATGCAATTATAGCCTCAAGTAATGGACGTGCACCCTTTTTGCTTACAGGTCAGTAAAATGACTGATATATCTTGCGAGCACAAATTTAAGTTGGTGTAGGTGATTTATGACTATGCCCCTCGCCTTTGGCCCAATTTCATGATTCGTGGTTTAATGGATGATTAAACGCTTAAAATGCCCTGTACAGACAATTGCATTTGTAGGCTGGTGGTTCTTCTAATTTTGTCTCATCCCCATCAACCGTGATGAAACTCCTAATTGGCTTAGACACAGATTTAAGGGTTTGTACTAGTACATGCTTTAATACTTTGTCTCACTAATACTATTAAAACAATGAGGGCACTGAGTGGAATTGATGTGCTGTAATATATGTACTGTTTAGTATGGGATACAGCAACTTACTGAATGCGTTATAGTGTCGTCTCGTTCGCTCTAGATAAAATAAAACAGGCATTTATTTAATGGAGACTAATGTTCTCGTTCTCAAATGAGCTAAGTGGGAATATTACAGGTTCATTTAGCTGGCAAGGCCAACAGATATTGATATTATATAGCCACTGTGAGCAAAAATGAAATATAGTTGAGCCTAATAGTGGTACTGCATAACTAGAGGAGGTTTTAAAAAGAAATCAATATTATTATTATTATTTGTCCGTGATAGTACTTCTTTTAAGAGAATTTCTTGTGTTATGAGAATCTGTCAAGGCTATATGCCTCTTATGCTTGTTGCTCATTGACACAATACCAAGTTTTTATTAAAGGATTAGTCCATTTTCTTAAAAAAAATCCAGATAATTTACTCACCATGTCATCCAAAATGTTGATGTCTTTCTTTGTTCAGTCGAGAAGAAATTATGTTTTTTGAGGAAAACATTGCAGGATTTTTCTCATTTTAATGGACTTTAATAGAGCCCAACACTTAATACTTAACTCAACACTTAACAGGTTTTTTCAACGGAGTTTCAAAGGACTCTAAACGATCCCAAACAAGGCATAAGGGTCTTATCTAGCAAAACAATTGTCAGTTTTGACACGAAAAAAATGCACTTTTAAACCACAACTTCTCGTCTAGGTCCGGTCCTGTGATGTGCCAGCGTGACCTCACGCAATACGTCATGACGTCAAGAAGTCACAGAGGACGAACGCGAAACTACGCCCCAGTGTTTAAAAGTGTGGAGAAAGAGGACCGTTCCGACATTGTTGTATGTGGAATGATACTAATTAATGTCTTTGTGTCCGTTTATTGTTTAAAATGGTCCGCAAATGTGCGTTTCATGTGTTACACGTGACCTCTCTACGTCACTACGCATTTACGTGAGGTCGCGCTGGCGCATCACAGGACCAGACCTAGGCCGTTTCTCAATGTCAAGGATACTTCCTTGGCAGGACTAGTCCTTACAAGTCACTTCCTTCAGAGTCTAGGCGAGGCTCCTCTTAAGCATGCGGAGAACACGTTAAATGGAGCAGGCTAGCAAGTGCACGTCATTCATCAATGAAAGGTGTGCTTTCGGTGCTGCGCGCATAGGATTGTGGGTGATTCAGCGTGCGAAGGATACACATATGCATCCTTTCCTGTATATGGGATATTTCTCGAACAAAGGACTCAATCCTTGGATGAAATTCCGAGGACCCTCGACATTGGAACAGTCCTTCGACGGACGTCGATGACGTAGCATCCTCGAAATTCTGGCTTCCGAGGATCCTTCCTTGACATTGAGAAACGGCTCTAGATGAGTAGTTGTGGTTTAAAAGTGCATATTTTATTTTTAACTTGTCAAAAATGGCAATCGTTTAGCTAGATAAGACCCTTATGCCTCGTTTGGGATTGTTTATAGTCCTTTGAAACTCTGTTGAAAAAAAACTGTTAAGTGTTGAGTTAAGTATTAAATGTTGGGCTCTATTAAAGTCCATTAAAATGAGAAAAATCCTGCAATGTTTTCCTCAAAAAACATAATTTCTTCTCGACTGAACAAAGAAAGACATCAACATTTTGGATGACATGGTGTTGAGTAAATTGACTAATCCTTTAAATTGAAGGGAGGTTACCACACCAAATCTTATTTTACAACTATAGGGGTCAAATTTAGCATGACCTTGTTAGCCCCTTTTTATAAGATACCTTAACCACACCATGCATCTTTTACCATTAAAGGTCCTGCGTCAGATGATGCAATACTATTGAGATGAATCGTACAGCTATTATAGATGACTTTGGTGCCACCGGTGCGTTATTTCAATTGCAATGCCACCTATTTAGCTAAAGAAATCATTTCTCACAAGTGACCGATTTTAACCGCTTTCTCGTTTTTGATTTCCCTCCGGACTTATGTAAGACTATTTTAGGGTCACTTTAACCGACCTCCGTGGGACTGCAGTTAATGCCGTGTGGAAAATGCATCCACCGCCGCAGTGATGTATTTGTGGCTGTGGTAAAACCTCTCCAGGTGCCCTGTCTGATTCATTGGCGTATCTGTCATCCCCTGCCTCTCCTGCTGAAGCAGACAAAAGCAGAGCCACGCAAGATTGAAAAGGCAGAGGAGCAATCTTTTAAATGGATCTCTTTTCGAAAATATATTATGACATAATCATGTTTTCTTCTCAAAGCCCGAGGGAAGGCTGTCTGTCAGACTCTGGCCTTCTCTTCACTCGCCTTCCCCTGAACAAAAAGGCAGAAAAAAAGAGAGAAAGCGAGAGAGGTAGGAAAAAACGTGCTTGTGTGCTAATAGAACCCAGAGGCACTCTGAAACCTTAGACATTCTGCTTTTCGGCTCTCAGTCGGGAGATTAAAGCCGGGGAAACGTTACAGGAGGCTGGATAATTGCCCCTGTGTCTCCAGCAGACAAAAGCCAACGCTTCGACAATTCCCCGCGGTAAGTCGTCAAGAGAGGCTCAAGGATCCTTCAAGGCTGCAGCAAATTGTATAGTCCTGTCTAACAAACTACCAATCTCTGGATATTATGAGGCACCCATACAATCCCAGCTGTAATGACAGCTTGCACTGCCATAATGGAGTGGAGGAACAAAATGTTTTTCCCTTTTCCTTTTTTCGTGAGCACACTTCACTTCGAAAAAATGGCTTTGCTACATTTTTTTTTTCCGCTTTTTGTTATTCCCATTTGTACTTTGATTTCGTCTTTCATTCTTTCATTCTTTTTTTTTTAAATATTCATTATCACTGTAGATGACTTAGCCAACAGGTGATTGCAACCTTTTCCCCACCGGACCACTTGATCTGCTGCCTGAGAAAAAAATCTGAAAGCAGCTAATGAGTTGCCATCTCTGCCTAGCATTGAAGGTGTCTACAAATTAACAAGGGTTTTTGGTGTGATTTTTCTCCTTGCACATTTCCCTGTCTTCATATCTCTCTCTCTCTTATTTTTTTCCCCTCCATTTCCCCCTTGCTCTCACGTTTTTCGATTGCTCTCTCTCTTTTTCTCTCTACCTGCTTCACGCCTCATTGCGAGCAGCAGGAGTGTTGTCTGGCTGCGAGCAGCCTTTTTTGCCATCTTGGTTCATGTTTAGAATTAGCCATTTGTCAAGAACAAAAGAAATTAATTGGCGGTTTAAGCCCTAATGAGACTGCTTTGAAATTAACAGGGCTCATCAATGGAAACAAACAAAATCCTTCAGGGCCGTTGTTGCGGGGAGCGTTACTCTGACAGAGCTTTTGACACAATGATGAATAGCAGGTCAGAAGAGACCATCTGTGCTTATTTAAACCCTTGCAGGAGAGGCGAGGGCTGTGGCCCGGCTGCAAGAGATGATGATAAAGAGAGAGAGAGAGAGAGCGCGAGGAGCGGGGGCCAAAAATAAGCGGAGAAAAGCCTCAAATTCACCAGCTTTATTCATCGCCCTTCAGCATGACACCACTGCCCAACTAGGGCTACAAAGGAAATAAAAAGCACTCACATTTGCATCTGAAAGGTTCAGGGACTCTGGCTATGCATCCAGAAAACCAAAGAGCTCTGATTTCAAGGGATATTTAACCTCCATTCAGACTGCAACAAAGGCTTGGCTGTCGGTCTGAGAGCCCCGGTTCAGGCTGATTGGGGATGGGGAGGAGGGAGGGGAGGGTGTTAGGGATCACAGACCTCATTTGTTCACCCTCTTTACTCTGCCCCGTCTCTGGCTCTATTTCCTAACTGCCTCCATCGCCGTTTGTCTCCCCTTCATTGGCACGGGCTTTGTAAGGCTTAGACAACATAATTTTAAATGCACAATTAACATATTACCAATCCTTCATCCACACGCGGTATTATTGTAACATTAGTTAATATTTAACTGCGTTATTTATTGTGGAGGATCCGGAAATACATCCCGGCAAATTTCAAACTCGATGGCCCTCATCCCTAAAACTGTCCTCCCAGCATGCCTCAGCTCCCCCTGCCAGCTTGTTTGTGGATCACAGGGGACTGATGATAAATAAACAGCCTGTGCTGTGGGGCTGGAGGAGGAGGAGGGGGGGCTGTGTGATGTTTAGCTCTTCCTCTGTTAGATAAGGAAATGTTTGATGAGGTAAGGAGGAACGAGAGCGATTTAGGTCATCTAATCTGATTCTCAGAGAATCGGTTGAGCCTCAGTGGGGAGCAGTAATTACATAGTAGGATTAGTGGGTCCACCCCCCAATCCGACCCCTCCTGTCCTAAACCCCCTCACGCCCTGTAGGGGTGGCTGTTAAGAAGGGAGATCACTCGAGGGGAAGTTCAGCGTATCGTATGATGCCGTCTCGCTCACCGAATGCAGTCTGTGTCTAATAATAAAACTAGGTAAATCCTTTGCCTTGTTTTAGCAGGGATTTCTCTCTAGCCTAACAAGGATTAACCCGAAATACTACATCTGATGCTTTTTTGGGTTGATCAGATAGTAGGCATTAATCAAGTGCAAACTGATAGCTGCTTAGTCTCCCTTTTATCTTATTAGGAGGAATTAACTAATGAAGTGGCTGATGGTTGACATTTTTAGCTGCTTGTAGATTTTCAGGGATTCCCGGCTGCATTAACCTTGTTTAACACATTTTTAAATGTTAAATATTTAATATTCATTTCAATGTCATATTTCAATTGGTTTAAAATGTTTAAAGGGACACGCCACTTTTTTTGAAAATATGCTATTTTCCAGCTCCCCTAGAGTTAAACATTTGATTCTTACCGTTTTGAATTCATTCAGCTGATCTACGGGTCTGGCGCTACCACTTTTAGCATAGCTTAGCATAATCCATTGAATCTGATTAGACCATTAGCATCGCGCTAAAAATAACCAAAGAATTTCAATATATTTCCTATTTAAAACTTGACTCTTCTGTAGTTATATCATGTACGGAAAAGACGACGGAAAATTAAAAGCTGTGATTTTCTATGTAGATATGGCTAGGAACTATACTCTCAAACTGACGTAATAATCAATGACTTTGCTGCTGTAACATGGCTGCAGCAGGCATAGTGATATTACGCACTGCCCAAAAATATTCCCCTTGTTTACTTTCAATAGCAGGGGACTATTTTCGGTCAGTGCGTAATATCACTATGCCTGCTGCAGCCATGTTACATCAGCAGTCATTGATTATTACGCATTATTTATTATTATTATTTATTAGAATGAGAGTATAGTTCCTAACCATATTTGCCTAGAAAATCGCAACTTTTAATTTTCTGTCAGTCTTATTACGCGATGTAACTACAGAAGAGTCAAGTTTTAAATATGAAAAATATTGAAACTCTTTGGTTATTTTTAAGCACGATGCTAATGGTCTAATCAGATTCAATGGATTGTGCTAAGCTATGCTAAAAGTGCTAGCGCCAGAAGTGGAGATCAGCTGAATGGATTCCAAAACGGTAAGAATCAAATGTTTAACTCTAGGGGAGCTGGAAAATGAGCATATTTAAAAAAAAATGAAATGTCCCTTTAAACGCTTTTATTAGGAACGTTTTTTAAGTAATTGCATCTAAATAACAATATGGAAGTAAATGTGGTTGTACAGTTTTTGTGGCTTGTTGGCGATTAAATGGATGGCTAGTGTAAGTCTATATATGTGAATATATGCATAATGTATGTGCATATACATATATTACATTTTGAAGCCAACAGTCACCATTGGTATCCACATGGGACCATTTGCCAGAGTGCTTTAGCATACAGAGATATGCACAGACCCTGTCCTTCTGCTTGCTTTCTGTCCACGCCTATAACAACGCAGTTATCAAAGTGTCTCTTGCATAACTCCCAACTGTCTTTCTGTTATAGCAAGGGTCAACCAGGAGGTAACTTCCCCCTAGGAACATTATTTGCTGACAGATGCATACAATGCATATTGAAAATTTCCCTCTGTCCCACCCTCCTCTGTTCTGCACGAGTGCGTGTGTGCCTTTCATGCACCTACTTTAAATCAGGCGGAGAATGCCTGTGTGACATGACTGTGTTTTTAAATTGCGCACATAAATGAGAGAACAGCGGCCTCGATTGCAGAAATGCCTGCCACGCATGGCTGCCGCTTGGAAAGGGTAATCCACTCGTCGCAGTTTGCATTCAGTGCTGTGAACCGTGGGGTGCCCGCCCGGATGCCCGTGCATAAATTACTGCCACGGAACATAAAGTGCTAGGAGGATTTTCCTTAACGATCGCCCCGGACCGCTTTAAACGCTTCTGCTTGAGCAGTCGATACTGCGCGGCCCATTCAATTATGCAGACGGCAGTCGCTCATTAACAGAATCCCGACCTTGACATGCCTGCCCTATTTCTCTTCAGCCCCCACCCACCCCAATTCACGCACATGCACGTCCAGCCACTCTGTTTGCCTCTCCGCTGACCTGGAAATCCATGAATATCGATTAGTTGTTTGCAGTGTAATTGAAAATGTCAGTTATGAGGCCTGCACAGATAAAGATCAACAGCAGGCAGTGGGGGCTTGACTGTACTACTACCTGCTGCCTGTGTATACGTGCATGCCGGTGCATTAATGCTGGAGTGCCCTAAATAATGTATTTGATTGACTTGGTGTAAGTACATGAACGGAAATGTAGGCCATTAGTTTGTTTTTATTTCTAATTTAGATTAGCATTATAACCTTTTTTAGCATGTCGTAACCTTTCTCTTTTGCTGCTGGCGGGTTTGAGGAATTGACAGCACGCCACTTGATTAGAATTCGAAATCGGTTTCCAAAAAGGTCAAAGGTTATTTAGCATTCAGTTCACAGAGGGCCGGCCTAAGATATGAAACTCGTGGGACTTTTAAGATTATGTTGAGCATACAGATGTTCAGGCCACCCAAGAGGAGACTTGATAAAATCTAAATTTGACTTATTGTGCTTTTATTTCACATTTCAAAAGTTTGGATGCCGTATATTTACATTTATGCAAATATACTTTGGACTTGAGTTTGTGAGAATGTTTTAGTTCCTCTAATGTTTTTTCTCATCTACTCAAACATCTTGGGGCGTTTCTCCTTACCTCTGTTGTCTTTGGCTTGATCGCTGGGAGATTTGTAAGGCACTTTTTTGTTATGCACAAGCTGCTTTGGAACAATATCAATATGTATTATGAAAGGCCCTATACTAATAATAAATAGTATAGTATATTAAAAATATTGAAGCCTTATTTCGCACTTAGGTGTGTATGTAAGTGCATGTCCAATGCAATTTACAATGAATGAGAAGTTCCCCTCTCCCTGATACCAGCCCACTTTAACTTAAACCAAAGCTTACTTCCTAAAATAAACTTAAGCCATTTCATGTGACCATGGATTTCCAAAACCATGAGGGTAATTTTTTTAATTAAGACGCTTTATCTGAAAGATAAATAAATAATAATAATATGTTCAATAATGTAAGGTTTGTTAGGATTGGACAATATTTGGCAGAGATACAACTATTTGAAAATCTGGAATCTGAGGCTGCAAAAATAAAAAATATTGAGAAAATCGCATTTTAATGGAAAACACCACAGTTTTTTATATTTTGCGATGTTCTTACCTCAACTTGGAGGAATGAATACATACCTATCGTTTTTCAATGCGTACACTTAATCTTTGTACAGCGCGTTGTGAATGTGTTAGCATTTGGCCTAGTCCCGTTCATTCCTTGGGATCCAAACGGGGATGGGTTTGGAGGCCACCAGGCACTTCCGTGTTTTCTCTATTTAAAGACTGTTACATAAGTAGTTACACGAGTAGGTATGGGCGCACAAAGTAACGTGGCAATTTTGTAAGCAGATAAAAATTGGAAATTTATTATATGGGGGAAGAGCACTTAGTTTGCAGCACTTCGACCTTGGTGTGCAGTAATATTGACGAAGTTTCAGCAAAAGGTTACTGTGTTGAGGTCGAAGTGCTGCAAACTAAGTCTTCTTCCGCCATACAATATAGTTCTTAATTTTTATATGCTTAAAAAACGTTTTATTTTGTGCCGCCATACTTACTCATGTGGCAGTCTTTGAGTTGGGAGGGCGTGGGGGTGTTTGGTGGCTTCTGAATTCATCCCTGTTTGGATCCTAATATTAGGTTCACACCAGGCGCGTTTGAGCCGTCAAATTCGCATCTACCACGTATAGTTTGCCCCTTAAACATTTTGAGTTTACTTGCTTCATTCGCGCGCAAATTCACGTCATGGGAGGGGCTTCTGCGACTCTGCTGAGACTCCGCTCGCTTCCTGTAATCCCGTCACTACTAGAGCAAGCTCCTGATTGGTTAACGCGGCGCGTTTTTCCACCAAAGTTCAAAATTTTCAACTCGCGCATTTGCCGCAGCAACGCTTAATTTGCACCACGAGGCGGAATCGTGTCTACCGCGCCGTGCTAAACACCTCATTCACACCGCGAGACCTCCATACGCGCGTCAACGCGTCTTCATATTGACTTAACATTGAAATCACTCACGCTTGACGCCTCTGTCGCGGCTGGTGTGATCGCAGCACAAGGAATGAATGGGGCTAGGCTATATACTAACACAATCACAACGTGCTGTAAAAAGATTAAGTGCACACATTGAAAAAAGATAGGAATGTATTAATTTGTCTAAGTTGAGGTAATAACAAAGTAAAATATTGAAAAATGGTTGTGTTTTCCTTTAAATTTGTACAAATAAAGTCCGTGCCAACACATTGCTAATGATAAATATATGAAATTTATGGAGCATGATCTTTACTTAATATCCTAATGATTTTTGCCATTTAAAAAATATATTATTTTGACCCTCCTCATAGACACAATTAGGGTAAGGTGCACCACAACCCAACAAAGCTGTGCATGGTTAGTTTTTATTCTCCAATCTTCAATCATGCAGGTTAGTTGTTTGAAATCTTGTTCCTCTTTCCCACCAGCTGACTCCATTTCATAGTCTGTTCCACAGGGAGTCGAGTCTTGGGCTCAGCATTATTTTTACATACTTTAACTTCAGTCCCACCCTCCCAATGCTTCCTTTTCATAGACACGCCCAGGTTTCTCAGGATGCCGCTGCCTGCTGCTTCTCTAATCGATTGCTAATGGCTTCAGTTCCATCACTGCGGAGCAGCTTGGAATCTGGCCCTGGGACTGAATGGAGCGGAAACCCCATTTTCAGCTCTATGAGCCGTTATACTGCATGAGGAGCCCATTCTGCATGCTCCATAGCCCTGCTGACGACGAGTGCATGGCTGCTAGATGGCTTTGGACTCTGACTCCCTCTCTCACTAATGTTCGCTTTTTCATTCTGTCGATTTCTACAAGTCGTAAAGCTGAAGGCATAGAACAGAACAGTCCAACATATGGTTGATATCGGTCTAGTTTATATTGTTAACAAAGTATTATTATTATTGTTAATTAATTTATTATAACAATATAAATGAGGTTTTAATATAACTATATAGATTTTATAGTTTTGCACTCTAAAGCTTTTGGCCAAAAGGAATGTACCAAACCCATTGGGTTGTAATTTAAGAGATGCTGGGTTGTTTTAAGCCATTGTTGGGTCAGATATAAACATTTTCTAGGTTACTTTAACCCAACGGTTGATTTGTCTCTCTTTGATACAATGCTGGGTTGAAAATGACCCAGCATTTTTGTGTCTGCGTAAGCTTCAGTGTTTACACCCACGTCAGTTGGCTCGGTATAAGGTCACGCTGGCATTAGATCCGCAGGCTCTATAGGTTGTTATTCAAGAGTGTATCAGTAACCCAGGCCGTGTTAATCTGGGATTTATGCAGTCTGGACTCACTTTTAATGAGCACCCATGGATTATGGCCGCAGGCGTCCCTGTGAACAATCAACACAGAAGTACATGTTTGTGATCTTTTCTGGACTGTATGCATTTTAAGGTACTTTTGTGGGTTGGCACAGCTTTTATTGGCCTTCATTAATTTATATACGATGTTGTGGTGGATTGTACAGTTTGAAGAAAATTGAGGTTTTGCAAGTGCATGGACAGAGCGTAGTTATCTTTTACATTTTTTATCATTGCAATAATGTTTAAAGTTAGTTTCTAATCCATTTTAAATACGAATTGGCATTGTTTTCATAATGTAAATCATAAGTACATTTTTAACTTGACCAAGTCAAACTATATTTTACTTTTTAATTTCTGAAACAACTTTTTCTACTGACATCTAATGCGTCATCTAACATGATCCAATATCCATAAAAGATACTTATTTGATCCAATCAGTTTCAGATTGTCCCGCAATTTTTCATCATCATCCTGTTTGACTCAAAAATGCATCTCATTACAGAAATTAAACATAAACAGCAATTCACATTGATTTAATTCAGTATGTATTTAAAGAAACTTGCGTGTGTGAATTTTTGACATATTCATGCATAAACAAGCTCATGTAAAATAATGATAAACAGCTAATCCAGTTATCCATTCATCGACAAGCGACTCTAATAGCACCTGCTTTCATGCCCGCCTGTCTGCTATTAAACCATGTGCAGCGTTTCCTGATCATGTTAAGCGCGCCTTTAGATTTTCCCTCCGAGCCGCAGGGTGGCCGCAGGCTTGCCTTTCCCTCTTAAAACACCCGTTTGTACTTACAGAATACCTTGTGGGTAAAAACACATTAACATCTCAGACTTCCACTTGGGAAGCTGCCAGGGGCTGCTGAGCATTCAGACAGGAAGAGACAGTCACGCTGGGAGGAAGAGCAGCGTGTGAGGTACCGTGACGTTTCGGAAGACTTCCATACGCGATGGGCTATGAAGAAATAGCTGTTTACAGTCACTCATCCAAAAAGTGTCTGATTGAAGGGTTTCTCCTTATGAATGCCTGATATCAGGCCTAAGAATGGAGATTGTAATTAAATGAATGTTTGTTAAGCTTATAGCTAGAAATATTGCTTATGTCTGCTGCTTTCATGTGGTAATGTTGTGATCCAATAATGTGCATTTATTTTTATGTTTATGCGTTCAGTGTCTGAGCCTTCTTTTTTGATTCTTAAAGGTGCAAAAGAATGCATGATGATACAATGATACATTGATCTCTAATACTTACATAGAAGGTATGCAACTTTATTAAGTGCAAAACTTATCCTGAGATTGTTTTACATGTCCATTTACAACCCTAGGATTTGTCCCCAGAATTAAATGGTCTATTACCTAATTTGAAAGGGTCATGAATAATAATATTGAGCTCTGCTCTGACTGGTTGTTTCTCAGAGTGGTTTAGTTCAGTAGCTCTGTGCAAACAGATCTTATGTTTGGGCCTGTATTAGATGAAGATACAGATTTAGAGGAAGTTTCCTAAGGAGTGGTACTTTTTTTTCAGTATGGACATGCAAACGTAACTGTGACGTCAATAGTAGAACTTCAGCCTATACGTGAGCATATAGTATTAACTAGCATACTGTAGCGCTAACTCAGCAGTCACAACTTTGTTTTTAGCATTGTAACAACATTGTAATTCATTTAATGTGTAATTTAATTTTGGGGCGTACATCACGACACAGTTGGTATTATGTTGAAATTGGCCTGTTTTCCTGCGGTCTTTTGCATGCACAAGGTTTACATAAGGAGGAAACAATCGTGTTTGAGGCTAATAATATGTCATTACCATGTACAGAACTCTTATTATTCGCCTAGGTAAATGCCTTTAAATTGTGTAGACCAGTGGTCTTCAACATGGTGCCCGGGGGCATGAGGTTGCCCCGAAGGAGTCTGATTTGCCCGCCAAATATATAGCCTCAATTTTAATATTACATATTTTTTAGTGCTGGGCAAAGATTAATCGCGTGTTTTTTTTTTTTGCATAATGTGTGTGTGTGCTGTGTGTAATTATTATGTTATTATTTTACCACACACACATACATATATTCATTTCAGAAATTGTTTATTTATATATATTCTTTTTCATAAATATATCATATAGTAAAATATAAGTAAATATATATACACATGTAAATGTTTCTTAAATACATACATGAATGTAACACAATAATTAGGGCTGGGAAAAGATTAATCGCATAAAAAATAAGTTATTTTTTTGCATAATATATATGTGTTCTTTGTGTATTTATTGTGTATATTTAACCACACACACATACATATATTCATGTCAGATTTTTTAAATTTATATATCATTTTTTTTAAATGTATATATAATATAGAATGTATAAAAAATGTATAAGTGTACACACACACACACACACATTCGCGATTAATCTTTTCCCAGCCCTAATAATAATTACACACAGCACACACTCATACATTATGCAAAAACTTTTATTTTGTATGCGATTAATCTTTGCCCAGCACTAATATTTTTGTATGGCTTCTTTCATGTATGTTACCTTTTTAAACAATGATAAAACATATCAAAAAGTAAAATGAAATAAAATCAACAAGTAGTTAAAAAAGTTTTGAATATAACATATCCCTCCAAGAGCCCTTGCTCACAAAACATTTTGCTTTACATTGGAGATAGCCTGTTTGGTCACATACAGCATCACTTTAATATAATAGTGCATTTATATTTTCTTTTGTTTATACCTGCTGAAATTAGGTGTCATGCACCTTAAAAGAAGCTAAAAAGAAACCAAAATTCCTTACTATGCTTATTTAGATGTAAGTCATAGTCTAATTGTGTAGTTTTTGTTTGGTTTGCAAATGTCCTAGTTGGGAAAATATGGACAAACACAGCCATTGGGTTTAAATTAACCTTTGCTTGGTTGTTTCAAACCAAAATGCTAGGTTGATTTAACCTACGGTTGGGTCAAATATGGACACTTTCTACACCGTAAACAAATCATAGCAACAGTTTTTTTATTGCCAAATAAAGCTTAATAATTTCGACTTGCTTAGAAGTTATGTCAACTAAAAATGTAAGTTTTTTTTCTCTCTCTCTCTGCACTTAATGGCAGTGTCGTGGTTGGATAGTGCAGATTAAAGGGTGGTATTATTATTATTATAAGATCCCCTTCTGACATCACAAGGGGAGCCAAATTTCAATAACCCATTTTTATGTGCTTGCAGAGATTAGTTTACCAAAGCTAAGTAACTGGGTTGTTCTTTTTCACATTTTCTAGGTTGATGGAAGCACTGGGGACCCAGTTAAAGGCAGGGTGCGTGATTTTTGAAAAACACTTTAGAAAAGGGAGTCCGGCCGACTATCAAAACACACTTGTAGCCTACTTGTAGTCTACTAACCGACATCGATGCCTGGGTTGCGTATGTGTGGGGCGGGTCGTTCAGATGACGGTCCAGATTCTATTGGGGTAGGGCCGTGTTTGTTTAGGTGATTTCAAATGTCAACAGAGATCATGCACCCTGCCTTTAAACATGAAAAAGTATGATTTTCGTGGTATGTCCCCTTTAAACCAAATTTCAGGTTTTGTTTATATCTTATATCTTGAAAACAAGCCTTTTTAGAGTGCATGTGTATACACTGGATTACCTGTAAAGTTGAAAGCATACAAAATATATATTATATAGTATAGATACATAGGAAAGCATGCAATACTGTATTGTATGCTTTAGGTAGGTGTTTGTGACAGACAATGGGAGGCTCATCCTCTTACAGCACTAGCCTGTATGTACGACGAGAGATCTGCATGGGGCTCAGAACCGGCAGCTTTGTTGAAATGCAAAGCTAAGCAGTCAACACTGCTCTACATTTCTGAGGCATTCCCAACAGACTTTGCACTCTTTGAAGCATTTCTGGGCCAGGGATACAGCAATGTTTTTTTTTTCAGTGCATCTGGAAAAAAAAAGGAAAATAGAGAAGCAGGGAAGAAAAAGGCAGGCTATTTTTTTGTTCCCTCGATACAGTGAAGTGTAACTCTCTTTGACGTCTGAACAGAAGGCCTTGTACTACAGCACTTACTGCCAGATGCCTTGATAGAAACACCCTTGTCAAACAGGAAGAGAAATAAATGCTTCATTGAACTAAAGCTTAGTTGGAGGGGGTGGCTCTGTGTGTGTCAGTTCCCACCTTGTGTGTTTTCTCTGCACCCCGCCACGGTGTGTGTGTGTGTTTGTGAGAGAGGTGCTTCAAACAGGAGAAGGATAATTAGGCAGTCTCGCTAAATATTTCATTAGTTAGCTCTCACACTCGGTTAAATTGATAACAGACATGCAGCGCAGTTCGGCCCTCTTTACTCTTCCTCCCGATGCTATTTGCAAAGCAGATGTTTGTGTTTGTGCTTTCAGGCACATCTTCTGCAGCGCCAAGTAGAGTATGAGAGGATTTACATTTGGCCTTCTTAATCTGTGTAAGAGAACCTGTTTCAGGATGTAATTCACATGGTATGTCTTTTGATTCGGATTAGTTTGGGAAAATCCTCTTACCCGCTGGCTCAGTATAACTTATCACTGACAGGACCGTCTCGTGGAACACGGCAAATCCGCATATCCATCCCGCCCAGACTTCCAGCCCCTAATTCTAATCTGTCTAAATCTGATCGGAGACTTTAACTTCCAAATACCCCTTGAAAGCCACAGCTCGCTGCGTAGTTCATGTGAGGGCTTCATTTGGATGTGAAATAATGGCAGAGATTGCCAAACACATTATTTGTCTGAGAGCTGGTTTAAGTTCGAATCAATGTACAAGGGGAGCTTTTGTCATTTGTTTGGATTAACTGGAAATTTCAAATAACCTTCAAATAAGATATTCATGTTACTTCAAATGTTTTGATGGATCAGTATGGACATGTGGATGAATGCAAGAATTAGTTTCTGAGATTGACATGGTTGCTAATGGCAAACACTATCTCACAGTGTTAAGATCGGCGGCTCGCTTATATCCACGTTACTTTTGCCATTATTCCATATGTTTCCTTCAGCTTTGTTGCTAATACATCTTGTTGGAGATTTAGAATCAGGGCACGGCTTAAAAAAAACTAAGCTCTTAGTGAACGTTCTGTCACCGGCTATTTCTTTTCCCTCCGTGCTTTGACTTAAAAATACCATGAAATATTTAAATCTTTGAGTCATATTCTTTATCCTTTAAGGTTCTTTATAATTCAATAAACAGGATTAAAGGCATGCTCCACTTTTCTGTGTCAGCCAGCAGGCCGCAAACAGGCTCTTATTAAACGTTGTAAGATTACGGCTTAATCTCACAGAACACATGTTGGGAGGAATAAAACCAATTTTATTTCAAAAACACTAGGCCGCGGTTCTCGCCGTAATCTCATGTCATGAGCAAAACACGCCGTTATGCGTTATGTGTCAAAGGCAATGTGAGGGTGTCAAAGGAAGGGAGGTATACAAAAGATGTGACATGCGGGTGATGCTTGTTCTGTTTCTTCCTCCGCCCTCTTCGACTCCCACACACAAACACCTGTTTTTCCGTCGCCTCCTCCCATCCCATGGCATGAACCTGCTTACTTTAATTTGCTTCCCAATCATGCAGGATTTGGCGCTGTGGTCCCCGCGCCCAGTGCGAGGCTGGTGTGAAGATGACGATAAGCTAAAGCCTTAAATCCCTGCCTCAGCTGTCTTATCAGGAGCTGCTGGGGCGAGTGGCATGCTTTAATGGAGGCAGCTCTGTGTCTGGGGTTTAACTCCAATCGCATTAAGGCTCGCCTTCAACACTGCGCCTGATTTCTTTTTCTCTCCACCTTCTTGTTTTTTCCCCATTTTCTTTTTTGGTGTTGGAGTGCATCGGGAATTAAACTTGTGGCATGGATGTAAAGAAATTCAACTCATAAGCTCCCACAGTTAATTCTCCGCACAGTCGTTTGTCTTTCTGACGTTTCTCTGGCTGCACTTCGGCAATGATCGTGAAGAGGCGATTTAATAGCAAATTACTTTGCTTGCTTTTGTGCTGATATTGTTCCTTAATGGACTGAGAGGGAATTTGGAACACCCATTACAAGAAGATTGTTAAAACTGACACTATAAAAGATATTGGACTTGTCATAGTGCTTTTAAGACATTGTTAAAAATGCATTTCGTTTAATGTCTATACTCCCGGTCTGCCGCATCTACGGATTAATATCCCTTTGCTTTGCATGCTTTTATTGCCTCGTTCGCTTTAATCTGGATCTCAGACATATGTTCTGTGATTTTTTTATTTATTTATTTATTTTATTTGCTACTGAAGCATCTAGTGCCTAGCTGTATTCCAATTTTGAGACGCTAGTCGGAGCCGTGTCTCATCAGGTAATTAGATTGTAGGCCAAGCTTATTGCTACCCTTGACCTGACATAGAGGGCTTACCGAGTGCTGAAGGCTTAGCACAGCTCTCGCATCCTTGGCCTGACACTAATAAGGTCCCGTAGCTCAGTCACACAACAACGACCTGACCCGTGCGGCGCTCCGATGCCCGAGGTGCCCGTGTCCAGCGGAGGTCTGGCCAAAATGACAGCAAGGGCTCCAGGGAGCCTAAACCTGCTTTTGCTCTTATCTCCTGTCACAGACACACTGCGGCTGCCCCCGTGTTGATTCAGGTGCACTTCACTCCGCTGCTCGGCTCTAAACTCCTGGGCTAACTCGAACTCCGCTGCCTCTCAGGCAAATGCCAAAACAAATCTTATCATAATTAGCAGTAATCCAGCTCATTACCGTCTGCCTAATTATCCTATTAATAGCACTTCCTGGGAGAGCTTGTTTGCCACGCAGGCAAATGTTTGTTCCCAAATTAGCAGACAAGGAGACAGCTCCATTGTTCAAACACAGAGCTTTGACAATGCAGAGCAGGCTAGATTAGTGACACTGAAGAGGAAGAGTTATCCGTATCAGTCTTTCTGGCTCGGAGGTACAGAAACTCCATCACGTTCAAAGCCAGATGTAGGACTATAATTCTGAATTCCTGCCACCACAAATATCATCTATAATGAGATTTACAGTCAACGCGCCATCAAAATATGGACCCTGTTTATGCACACCTGTGTGTTTACTGCAGTGTCTTATGGTACACTCTGAAAATGCTGGGTTATTTTAAACCCAAAAAGGAAGGAGCCCAGCCGTTGGGTTAAATTAACCCAGAAAATGTTTATTTTTGACCCAACAATGGGTTACAACACGGCACTATGGAATGCTTGAATCTTGGTCAGGACATTGCAAGGTTTCTTGCTGTGGGTTCACACCAGATGCGAGTTCAGCGATTTGTGCAAGTAGATTACATACAAAGTCAATGCAAAGACGCGGTCAGACATGTCCTCGCGTGGGGCGATGCGAATGACGCGATATTGGCGGCGTGTTTGCCGTAAAAACATGCGCTATTCTATTCAAATAATATTCAACTCAAGCAAAAAAATTCGCATGACACGAAGTTAAATCCCACGAGTAATCTAGAGTGAGCAACACGATGCGATTGCATGCTTCGCGTTTGGTGTAAACCCACAGTTATTCCGAGATAAAAAAAGTTTCTTTGGGGTTTGTACCTTTTGCATATCGTAAACATGTACTAATACTAGGGATGTAATGATTAATCGTGTGTCCAATTAAAAATGCCTGTCCAAAATCGATTCTGAATCACAAGGCTGCGATTCTTTGTTTCATGCACAGCTTGTGCGTGTACTACGGCATTTGGTCAGTAGGAAGTCCTTGTCAATCTAAAATCATTATGAGTCGGAGTCGTTTATAAAGTGCATTTAAAAAATCAACACTCAAAAACATTAAAAATATTCTTTATTATCATGAAAAACCTGAAAAAATTTGAAGAACAGCGATATAAATATTACGGTAGAAATTTCCTGGAAAAGCGTTTGTAATACTACTACTTCTGTGGCACAAAGGAATTTGCGCCCCTTGGCTTTTGCATGTGCCGGGATTTCACCATAATTCATTAAAATTCATTCATTGAGAGAACGCGCATTTGCACGGTTAATCGCTACACCCCTAACTAATACACACTTAGCCTGGCTCCGCCCTCCTACGTGCGTCCGCTTAATTTTCATTTCGCTTCAGTACTACGTCTGGGACTGCTGTGTAGAGTTTCGTTTTCTCCTGCAAAAATCTGCAGGTCCAATCAGCGAAAAGAGGGGGGTGGCTAAGAACGATGACGTTGAGGTCGTGCGTCAGTTTGAGTTGTAGTTCAGTAATGGCAGCGGAGAAAGACGCGAGAAAAGCTATTCGGTCCGTTGTTGCAAAACTGCCGAATATACAGAAGTTAAAGCCGGAGCAAGAACAATGTTTGCTGAGTTTTGTTGGTCTGATCATTCAGACTTGTAGTTTCCAGACGGTTTCAGCGCATGACATACGTCACGACCAAACGTTAGCGATTGGTTATGGCAGATTCAGAGTGACTCTGTGCAGATCCAATAGTTTTAAACTTCAACAGAGGACCCTCCTTAACGGAAGTAACGCTTTGCAATGGAGCGTGGCCAGACTCTCTGTACAAATGAAATGAATGTACAAGAGTCTGGTTGGACCAGGCTAATACAAACTTACACACCGAAGGAAATTTAAAAACGTGAAGCAAAGGATAGTTGCTCTTTACTTAAATACAAATATGCATCATTTATAATAAATGAGATTTTAGTTATAAATGATTAAACCAAATGCATGTTTGTCTTGAATTTGTGTGTGCGTGTTTTGGCTAAGCCGGTAAGAACCGTTTTTTTCTTGCCAAAGGTTTCCATTTCTTACAAAAAAACTAATAACATAAATCAAATCAATATTTATTTTACATATATTTACTTGTTTGTCAAGTTGCTATAAGTAGGATACGCTTTGGGGGTCCTGGTCACTCAGTTGGGATTTATTTTGATTTCCTCCCACGGTCCAAAAACATGCAGGTTAGATGAACTGGAGATGCCAAATTGTCCTTCCCCAACTTGTGGGTAGATTAACTTGTGTTTAGATTAAGAATGTATTTCCACGAATATAGCCATAGATGCTGGTGCATTAACCATTAAACAGTAAATATTTCATGCATGGCATGAATTATGAGTTTTCCTGATAGATAAGGTGAAGTACCTGCATTATAAATATCATGATCCACTCAGTTTAATGTCAGATAATGGCAGTAAAATGGCTTTTGAATGATTGCTTATTTATTGCACTTTATAGCTACTAACAATGAGGCAGTATCTGATGATTAGTAAATATATAAAAGGAAATGTATCCTCCATCCCTCTCCAAAGTCAATACAGGTAAGGATGGCATGCCGAAATGTCTGTACACTAAATTACAGCTCTTTTAAATATAAATGGTTAAGATTCTCTAAAAAGAGAAATTCTACCTCCAATTAGTGTGTTCCCCGTAATAAATAGTATGGGAACTCAAGGCTAAAAAGCAATTACCTGACCAACTCTTTCCCCTCTCCAAACCTTCCTGAAGTCAAGAGAGGTTTTTTTACGTGTTTACTGAAAACCTCTCTTTGTAAACTAACACGCACATTGCAGACCACGAACATGCTTCACTAGCCCTATATATAATAAATGGCTCTCTTACCTCACCCACCCGCCCAACACACACACTCGAACCCTGTCACGGTATGAATAAGCAGTTCTTGGCTTGTGGAGCCCGCAGTGCTGTCAACCCATTGATGTACAACACTCTGGCCTTTGTTCCCCTGTACACAAACACGGTTGCCACATTAATATTTCACAGGAAATGTACTCGGTGCGCCTGATTTAAAGCCCTTTCTTGTTAACAGTGCTGTTTGCCTCATTCGGCAGCTCTGACGTACGTGGCTTACAAGCTCATATTTGTCTCAGACTTACACCGTCATTTAGAATCGCAGCGTGTTTATTTTTTATACCGTACTGTTTTGGTTAAGAAATAGAAAATGGTCTCTTTGTGGTTGTGTTCTGTAAGTACCCTAATTTTATATCAAGCTAAAAATCATATTCACTTGTGGTTCGGTTTACATTTATTTAATACTTTGTTTAACATGTGTGACTCACTTGTTTGTAAGTGGTCCTTTTGCCTGTCGGCCATGCGTCTGTGTTTGTACAGCAATAAAAGTGAACCCAGAGCGGTGTGATCATTTGTTATAAAGGGAAATGAAGCACCGTAGAGCCCAATAAAAGTGCAGGGGATCAATAGATTCTCCCCGCAAGAATGAAACATAACAGAAGCAACTAAAGCCTTTTATGAGAGAAACGATACATTATTCATGACAAACTCTCTTTTGTTCTGCTTTGTTGTGTCTTATACAGATGGGATTACAGAAGGCTAGATCTTGGAAACATATGAAAGATTAATACGTGAACGGGGACACGGTTTGCTTACGAAAGGACTAAATAATTATTCTTTCGCAGCGAGTGGTGGAGAAGCTCCAGAGATGGAGAACTGGGAGCAGAGTTTGACTGCAGAATGAGATTGTTAAGTCGGATCCAGCCCCAACTGAGAGTGACCTTGATCTCGCAGACACTACTGAGTCTATATCCAAGACGTTTTTTTTTCCATAGACGTGAAGCTTAATCCCAGGGTGATTTTTTTTAAAGACTGCAAGTTAAGTGAATTTCTATTGGCTCTATCAGTTATACAAAGCAACGCCCTGACGTTTGTCGGCCTTTGGCTTTGAGGAGAGCATACTGTATTGTAAGGTGATCACATGCAGGGTCACACGAGGATTGTCTGTCCACACGGGACAAGCGTTTCCACCCGGTCATGGGAAACCCAGTCAAGGCTTTTATCTCAAACCAAACAATCAAACTGGCTTAAAGACCGATTTTCTCTGAACCGTCGGCCCACTCTATGAATAAATAACGTGCGTGTTTTAAAAGCATCTCGTCGGTCGGCCACCAATTGTTTGTGTAAACAGATTGATATCCCATCGACTTTATGAAGTAGCTCTGCTCGAGTGTAATTGCCGTGTCCCGAAGAGCAAGGTTAACAAATCCTTGCGTCGCCCTTGTCCATCATCGCATCGCCCCATTTTAATTGATATGAATGCGCAGGCACATCCTGTTCTCCGCTGATGAGCCGTCGAGCGAACAGAAAGACGCCGGTGATCTGGGATAAACACGGTCGTTAAGGAATCGCGGCACAAATGAAAATGAATTGATTTATTTTAATTGATTGAATAAAACACAACACGTCCGTAATCTTTGCCGAGACGTTCAGAGGAGGAATAAACATTTGTCAGTCTTTATCTATTTTCAATTAGCCGGCTATAATGATTAATGGAGTGCTCAGAGTTATGGATGAGTTAATTAGTGCAGAGAGCTCATCTCATTAGAGCACAGTGGCATATTCACCACATGCTGCAGATGCCGCTCAGGGTGGCACCGCTCTTTGTATCCGCACGTGTCCACACGCTTGACATGCTGCTGCTGCTCATCTTCATCATCACCATCATCTTCTCCCACAACAGCAAGGTCACTGAGTATCAGTGCTTTACTACCTGGCTGCATTATTGGGGAGACGTTGACGATGATGGTCCTACAGCCGTGTTTACATTATGTCCTCATAACATCTCAAAACAGCCTTGCTGAGGTCGTGAAGATGGCACTTCAAGTGTTTGTCTCCTTAGTCCTTTCATCTGTGAATATCACTGGGGGGTCTGGATGGACACTGGATGCGTTTGCCCTTTACTGCTTATTCGCTTTAGCAATATCCTTTAAATTTAATAATTTAAAAAAAACTTGCGATGTGCTCTGCGCTGCCCCAAAACATAAATAGCAGCACCTATGCGCCCGTGAGGGTCCCTTGTCTCTCAAGACAGGAGCTGGCATTTAGCACGCTTCTTTATTAACACCTGGCAGCGTGCCATTAGCTTTTTTTGGTTTTGTACATCTCCTTGTTCATTTTCTAGGAATTCAACTGATTTAGATATTGGTAAGCAAGCACATAGTTTTAATCAACCGTAATTAAGCTTTGACGAGAACAATCCAATAGCGTTAAAAGTCAGCGGTTGTTTTTTTTTCGAATGCTTGCCTGTCTCTGCTCACCTTTTGCGTAATTACCTCGAACCTCACCGGGTGCACCGACCACTTCTTAACTCTTTGCTAAGTGTTAATTAAGCACACAAGAGCTCAATAATTAAGATAACATGGCAATTGGATGATGGAGTCTTTTTATTTTTTTTAATTATCAAGCCCTCCGGGTGTTACTCCGTCGTAATGAAATATGGTCAATTTGACAAATCAGTCCCTCCTAACACCGTTAATGCCTGCTGCATATTCATGGCTTTCTAGAAGTCTAATCAAAGTCGTCGTCTGGCCTCCCGCGTGAGCATGGGATGTGTGTGTGAGCAAGTGTGTGTGTGTTTATGTCTCTCGCCTATGAATGATTCATGCTGTTTAGCTCACAGTTGCTTGGTTGCATCTGGCTCGGGGAGGTGTGAGTTTGGCCAAATGGAGGGGCCACATGGCAGCTCCAGATGTTCGGCTTTTGTATATGCACAGCTCATCAAAAACAACAACCCGTGCCACCCCTGGGTCTCTGCCATCTGGGGGAGAACCTAACTACAGCTTCCTGCCAGCCTGCCATTGCATTGTGTGGCAAGTTTGAGGAAAAGCGATAGCGCTGTCAGATAGATCTCCAAACTCTACTTTTTCATCTTCTCAAAATCGCGGGTCACGGTGCACAACTGATTGGTATCCATAGATACGCATATCCATGTAAAATCCCAGAGCACTCAGGGAGGATATTTCATGGCCTGCCTCTCTTATCTTCCCTTTGATACATTTTTTATCCACCTCGATTGAAGATTCAGCTCTTTCATTTCCTGTGATATGTGTCCTGGCTTTTTCCTCTCAGCAGTGGGGAACAGATAAAGCCCCCAATAACCAATTCAAAACTACAGAGCACCTCAGCTGCCCTTCTTCGTGCCTTTACCCAGATAATGAATTCATTAGACATTACAATAGCATCTGCTTGGGGAGCAATGGAGCAACCTCTAATAAATGCTTTATGGATTGATCTGGCTTTCTTTGGCAAGTTGTGGTAATGCGAAGGGCTGGCAATAACGGGTGTGTGTGCTAGGTGAACCACTGAATGCATTATGATACAAAAGGATAGGTGGTTAAGACATGGATGATACAGTACAGGGTTATATTATTGCCTCTTATTATTCTAATTTAGTTGAATCTAATTTTCAATTCATTGGCTTTGCCGCTTGGGAAATACTTATATCTTTATATGAAGTCAATCTTTCTGCACTTCACTGTCATCTTTAGTTTTTTTGTATGTATCACAGTAATATATTCAGCTGTAGCTTTAGATGTTTTGCATCCGAGTCAGCCAACACAGAAAGGATTACAGGCAAGATCTTTGAGTGAGTCATCACTTTAAACTGAAGAAGGAATTTACAGTTCAAAAGAGATTATGAATATTAAAGAGGTGTTTTTAATGATTAGGTTTTGTTCTAGCAGACAGCGCAGCAAAAGAGCACACACAAACTCAAAGGATTAGATAAATGCAAAGCTTCAAGGTCTTTGCCTGGGAGACAACTGTATTTATTAAATTGCCTCTTTGTAATTTCCTTTAAATAATTTATTATTGCTGAGACCATAAGAGCTCAGTGCTGAAACATGGAGTGATGTGCTAAGGGTTTTGATTGGCGTGGAGCATCAAACCTTTGCGAATATGTTTTTACATTATCCAAATGCTTTTGATGACAATCTCATACTTGTTTTGTGAATATTTCTATTTATATTAAAAGGGCCATGGCATGAAAATCTGACTTTTTCCATGTTTAAGTGCTATGATTGGGTCCCCAGTGCTTCTATCAGCCTAGAAAATGTGAAAAAGATCAACCTAGTAACTTAGTTTTGGTAAACCATTCTCTACAAGCACATGAAAAATAGGTAGTTGAAATTTGGCTCTCCTTATGATGTCAGAAGGAGCTCTTATTATAATAATACCACCCCTTAATCTGCACTATCCAACCACAGCACTGCCATTTAGTGCAGAGAAAAGCACAATTGAGTTTTAATTGCAACAAACCACCATCATTGTGATCAGTGTTTAAATTTCATCAGCTCATTTGCATTTTAAACGACACTCCCAAAACGGCACATTTTTGCACACACCTATAAAGTGGCAATTTTAACATGCTATAATAAATGATTTATATGGTATTTTCAGCTAAAACTTCACATGTGCTCTGGGGACACCAAAGATTTATTTGACATCTTAAAAAAATCTTGTACCATGGCCCCTTTAAATAGAAAGACTTTGAAATTCAAACACACTTTGACAAAGCTTCCCATGGATAAATAAAACAATCTAACTGTAATGTTGTAATGGTGGCAGGCTTAATAATATAGTCAAGAATCAAGAGATCTCTATCCAGATCAGGTCACAGACACCAACAGAAATATAAAGTGCAATACTTAAAACACCTTTTATTTATTGGCTTTACTGCCAAACTGTCACACAGGAGAATCAGATGATCTTGTAGCCCATTGCTCTGATGAGAGAATTGCTCTGAGCTCATATATCGTCTGTGATGTAATCTTGTTTCTCAGTAAAGCCTCGCTTGGTGGTAATTAATGTGCATTGCCTGCTGAGTAAGACAGTAATAATAGTGGAGAGCCATTATTGTAGCACACCCCCATACTTCACATATGTTTGGAAGCAAATTACTGACCCGGTCGATACCCAGTGGGCATAGACGTGGATCAATACCTGCTCTCCCAGGGAACAATCTTCAGCTTTAATGACAATACATTGATTTTTAAATAACTGCTCATGTTTCAGAAACGCTAATCAGTCCACTTTCTCAGGGGACTGAGAATCTTTCTCTTTTTTTGCCATTTTTCTTCTCCCCCTGACTCTCTCTCTCTCTCTCTCTCTCTCTCTCTCTCTCTCTCTCTCTCTTTACTTCTGTCTCACGTCATCAATTCTAGTTTTTTAGATGGTACCCTACTTAGGTCAGCCTATAAAGTGGTTGGTTGGTCTGAACTGGTTTAAACTTACCAACTATTGGAACTTATAAATGGCAGCTTAATCAGTCTGGAAGACCAACTTAAAGGTATAATTCACATATAATGTTTTCATTTACACACAGAATTTCTTTTTTCTGATGAACGCAAAAGAAGATATTTTGGTAAATGATGGTAAGCACACAGCTGATTGTAAGCATTGACTTCCATAGTAGGAAAACAAATATTATGGAAGTATTGTGATAAATTATTAAGAAGATATTTTGATAAATGATGGTAAGCACGCAGTTGATGGTACCTATTGAATTCCATCGTATTTGTTATTCCTACTATGGAAGTCAATGGTCACAACAGCTGTGTGCTTACCATCATTTATCAAAATATCTTTTTTGGTGTTTATCAGAAAAAAGAAATTCATACAGATTTAGAACAACATGAGAATCAGAAAATAATTTTTCATGAATTTAAAATTTTGGGTGACCTATCCCTTTAAATAACCTTAGAATGTTTTCAGGTCTTAGCTGACTTAAAGGAAAACACCACAGTTTTTCAGTATGTTACTATGTTCTTACCTCAAGTTGGACGAACTAATACATACCTACCTTTTTTCAATGCGTGCACTTATTCTTTGTACAGCGCGTTGTGAATGTGTTAGCATTTAGCCTAGCCCCATCCATTCCTTAGGATCCAAACAGGGATGAAGTTAGAAGCCACCAAACACTTCCATGTTTTCCCTATTTAAAGACTCTTACATGAGTAGTTACACGAGTAAGTATGGCGGCACAAAATAAAACATGACTATATTGTAACACAACTATATTGTATGGCGGAAGTGCACATTTTGCAGCACTTCAACCTCGGCGCCCAGTAACACCATCACTCCTGACTTAAACTTCCGTCAATATTACTGCACCCGAGGTCGAAGTGCTGCAAACTAAGTGCTCTTCCGCCATACAATAAAGTTCTCATTTTTATCTGCTTAAAGAATCGGCACATTTTATTTTGTGCCACCATACTTACTTCTGTAACTACTCATGTAACAGTCTTTAAATAGGGAAAACACGGAAGTGTTTGGTGGCTTCTAAATTCATCCCTGTTTGGATCCTAAGGAATAAATGGGGCTAGGCTAAATGCTAACACATTTACAATGCACTGTACAAAGATTAAGTGCACGAATTGAATAAATATAGGTTTGCATTAATTCGTCTAAGCTGGGGTAAGAACATAGTGAAATGTTGAAAAACGGTGGTGTTTTCCTTTAAAATGATATTTTCACAATTTGTGTACTATTTCCCAAACTATACATCTAAACACACTTGAATTTATTTATTTTTGAGGCCACCCTGCATAACTTTGCAGGTTAAGAAGTCCTGTTGCCGTCTTGGCTGAACCGAGTGACTGCAGAACATGAATAAATGATTAGTAGACGTGAGCCGGTGACAGCAGACTGGCGAGGCCGTGCTAGACTGGATGGGGTATGACAGACACAATCTCACGTCTTTATTTTTTTTTCTCTGAGGAGCAACCACTGACTGACTCACCAGCAAACAAGCCTCGCTGTCGGAAAATTCTAGACAGCTGTGTTAATTAGAGGAGCGGGAAGATAGACGCGGCAGGTACAAAAGACACACACACACTCTCCACGCGGATAAGGTGTCTTTGAGGAATGTGATAGGCAGTTAATCAAAGCATTTTTTCAGTCAGGGATAAATTATTCTGATTCTTTCTATAAGTAAAACGCATCTTTGTTTGGCTGTGTTTGATTGACTTGTTTTTATTTTTGCAGCATTTTGCATCCAGTTGCATTTTATGCTACTGTGAATGAACAGGCTATGCAAAGCATTTTAAAATAGCAGACAGGCATTTAGAGGCATGTGTCTGGGCTGCAGACAAACAAAACTTTCTGTGACAGGTATCACAATGCAGCCAAACACTGATGTGGGCAGACGGCGCCAAAGCCACTGCTATTTCTGATGCCATGGATTCACTGACAAATGCACCCACAGACTGACTAACAAATCCCTTCTTATAGCCTGGCCTACTGAGAGAGAGAGAGAGAGAGAGAGAGAGAGAGAGAGAAGAGAGAGAGTGGTTGTGGTGTGGTGTTAAGTGTCTTATTAAAGGAGGATGATTGCAGTTGTGGCTATATGAGCTAAAGCTGGCACATGGCAGTCATCATTAGAATGGTCACAAGAACCTCTTGTCGTGAATGCAATCGCATTTTAATCCACAACATATTATTACCACAGCGGAGGGCAGGTCAGCTCTCAGACACATTTAAGTGGAGACTAAACTCTCCAGAGAGCTAATAACATCCCCCATCCCACCCCAAACCAACCTTCACTGTGAAAAATTGGTGCTTTTTTGCAGTTTTTTTTACACAGGCAAAGTAATGAAGAACCTAATGTAATGCAGCTGCCGAACTCTCCGTGGGGACCATGAATAATGCAAAGCTTCTTGTTCTTTGGGTTCGGCTGATCTCTGAACGTTTTCTCTCCTCTGTATTGTCCATTATGACAGCCTATTATTTGGCCTTCAGACTGCTATCTCTCAGACGTTATGCCTGGTCCATTTGTTACCCCTCCTGCACCTCTGTAACCTTCAACCAACTGAGGAGAATGATTGAGACAGTATTGTTATATAAACATAAGACCCACCGGCGAAGAGAAAAGTAAAGGGGTCACACATAAACCTTTCATGCCACAATCCCACAATGCTATGCCGCAGAGTACACTCTCCTGTCTTCCTATTTAAGTTTTACCGTCTGCATTGTCATGCTAAGGCCAAGCATCAGCTATAACGTTTAGTGCTGATTAAGGGTCAGTTAGGAGATCAATTGTAAAAAATTGCTTTGCATCAGTACATAAATTAATTACTTTAAAATAATGTAAAGAACAGTGGTATCGCATTATAAGTAACATGCATTACATTATAATATTACTTTTCTGAAATAACGAGTAAAGTAACGCAATACTTTATAAATGTACACATTAATATTTGAGTTACTTTTTTTTAAAGTAATGCGAGTTACTTTTCAGTTTAATTGATTCAACTAAAAAAATAAAATAATGTACTGAATTAAACTGAACATAATAGAATTACTCACTCTGTGCACCTGAGCGGGAACAGTTTGAATCAGAAACGAAGATGGCAGGCCAGAGATTGACATTTTTGCGATCATAAAAACACCTGCAAGGCCTGAAAGAGATCAAGCCTCAGCAAGTAAGAAAACGTAAAAAAGAAAAAGAAATTACTTTCCATGAAAAGTAACTAAGTAAGCAATTAGTTACTTTTTTGGGCAGTAACTTAATATTGTAATGCATTACTTTTAAAAGTAACTTTCCCCAACACTGGTAAAGAACATTTTGTGAAAATATAACTTTGATAGTTCAATGAAAGATCAGAAAGATCAATGCCATGCTGTAGATTTATAAAAAAATAGAGCTGGGCATAGATTAATCTCATGCAAAATAAAAGTAATTTTTTTGCATAATATATGAGTTTGTGCTGTGTGTAGTTATTATTTATATATAAATACACACACACACACACACACACACACACACACACACACACACACACACACACACACACACACACATTCATGTATGTATTTAAGAAACATTTACATTAACATGTGTATGTATATTTATTTATATTTTTATATATTATATATAAATAAAAAATGATATGTGTGTGTGTGTGTGTGTGTGTGTTTAGATATACATATTTACACACAATTGTATGAGATTAATCATGTACATCATGTACACAAGTCTTTAGATAAAGAGGTGTTCTGATAAAAGTAGGGCTGTCAAAAGATTAATCCCGATTAATCATATACAAAATAAAAGTTTTTGTTTGCATAATATGTGTGTGTGTGTGTGTGTGTGTGTACTGTGTGTATATATATTATGTATATATAAATACACACATACATGTATGAATTTATGAAAAATGTTATTTATGTATATTTTTTTATATTTATAATATAAAATATATCAAAACATATATAAATATACATGTTAACGTTTCTTAAATACAAAAATTAACGTGTGTATTTATTAATATAAAACAGTTACACACAGTGCACAGACATAAATTATGCAAAAAACTTTTATTTTGTATGCGATTAATCAGGATTAATTTTTTGACAGTCCTAGATAAAAGCTCTTACACTAATACTTGTGCATCAAAAGCTTTATTACTTTTATGATGTCCTGATTGTGTCCTTTTTAATTGTTTGCCAAAGAGGTATAACAAAAATATAAGCCCAGTGAAAATTTTGTACAGAAGGATTGAATCACTAAAAATGATTATATGTTTATCTATATAATGGCTGCTATAAAGTATTTATACATCTGAACGTTTGATCCACAATCTGATATTTACTGACATATAGCCCTTGTGATATCTCCCCGTCTGACAAATGCCTCCATCTCCCCTATATGTGATATATATATAGAAAGACTGCTTTGATCAGTCATTGGCTTTATAGTATTGGATCTAAGCGTGTGTGTGTGTGCGCATTCGTGTTGCTCTTGATTGTGCCATTATGTGAGCAGAACGGTTCTCCCTTGGCGTGATACCTCAGCCATCTCGGATCAATACCTGTGGCGGTTCTTAAATCAATGTAGCTTTAGCATTTCAGGGATTTATCTATAGACTCACCCTGAGACCAGAGAGAGAGAGCGAGCATCTTATCTACTGACCTCAGTAATTACCCTGTCCTGCAGCTCTAATTCAAATGTGTTCTGACTGAGATAATTGCCTATTGGAAAGCCCAGTTGAATCTCACAATAATCACCAACAAACCCCGCAGCCCTGTCTCTGTGTAAGGGTGTGTACATGTGTGCCACCACGGAGTTAATTTTTGTACGTGTGTGTATGTGGCGATGCTGACACCACGACAACTGTGGTAGCAGAGTCTGGTTAGCATCCCACTGTTCTACGTGACGAGAGAATCCGAAGCGATGTTTGTTGTGTGTGCCGCCACAGTCCCGCAGGGCCGAGACCGGCTAATCAGCGCGCTGATAATATCAGGGCAGAAACAGAGAAAGGAGGAAGCAAAAGGGATGGTTATATTTATCTAGTTTAATGAGAGGCCAAACATGGCCACGCTCCATGGGGAGAGGGTAGGGCTGTGGAGTCATGAGGACGGTGAATGTGCCGGACAGAGCGGCCGCACCGTCCCTGTGCCGCTCATTATACCGGCATCATCCCGGCCACTCTGTACTCATCCAGCACACACATACACATCCGCTGATTAATTCATGAGATCAGGGAAACGGCGTGTCTGCCGAGACCAGAGGCGGCAGGGCACACACACAAACACTCCCGTTTCCCTGGCTTCAAAACAGATGCAGAACTCCCCCTTCATCTGTTTGGCAATGAGACGGGGCGAAAAATATCAGTGATACAGATGTGTTGTGAAACATTAATGGCCACTGCGGCATTTCCCCTGAAGTACTGAAGAAGCTCAGCCAAATCTGCGCGCCCTATGCGTTTGTGTGCACGAGCGTGTGTCTTCACTTTTATTTTAATGTGGCAGTTTTCATTGTTGTGCAGATGAGGCGGCGTAAACGCGCCAGGCGGTCTTGTGTGTGTTGCCCACGCGCGTGTGCCTTTATCGAGACTGCACAGACGCGCTCTCTAAAGCCGCCCAAGGGAGGGGCTCGCTGGCATAGCCAGGCAGGAAATGGGCCTGGATATGGATTGCTCCAATTGAATTAAAAACATTAGCTCTAGAACGATGGGGGTTCCTCGAGAAAATGTGGGGAATTAATTTGATTGCATGAGCATGGAGAACTGGGTCTAATGGAGCGTCGGGAGGGGAAGAGACAGGAAGCGGGGAAGGAGACAAAAGAGATTTAGCGAGCGAATGATACAGACAGACAGACTAGGGAGAAGGAGGCAGTGCGGAGTAGCCGGATAGTTTCAAATTAACTGTCATCATGGGCAGCTCCATAAATGATTACCCACGAGAGTTTGGAGTGTAGAGCTCATTTCCAGAGAGAGAGGTCAGGGTCAGGCTCACATTTATATCCCAGCAGCTCCTAATGATCACGCGCAACCAATGATTTTTTAATTGGACAAATCGTTTAATTGAAAACAATTAATCTATTAATTTAGTTTAATTTCTTTCTGGCATACACCCACCCGCCTCTCTCTCCTCTCCATCTCATCTCCTGCCTGGTTTGTTTACATAGGCAGTGCACCTCCTCCCTCAGACATGTGTGTGCGTGTTGTAGCTTAACAGGATGCAGAGGGGGTCAAGAAGCGACAGCCCATCTTTGGTTTCACCTCCACATGTTAGTTCTGTTGTCAGCGCAGAGAGGGGGTGTGAAACAGACCCCAAAGCCGGTGAAAATAGATCAAGCCCAAATCTTATCCCCCCGCTTCTCTGTTCATCTGCGTGTGCGCGCACACCCGGGGTCATCAGAGCCACATGGTTTCAGTCCACCAGGCATGATCAGCCATGCGGAGAGAGGAGAAACTGACAGCTTGCGACAAAAGCATCCTGACAACTGAATGCTATGTTTGCCAGTGATTGTAATGGCTTATTATAATTGGTCTGCTTATGTTATATAATACACGATTGTGCACGGTTGGATTGGTTCCAGGTTTTTTTCACCACATTCCGACCCTCTCCCTCTTTCTTGTGGCGTGATTTAAGATGGAAGCGTGTAATTGATGTGACAAGCCAGAAACGGTTTTGCCATCCTGTTTTTTGCAGGCATTTGGTTGGATGCATTTCTTCTCATTATCACTGGGGTGGAAGATGTAAATATAAATGAATCATTAAATTATGTCTCTGACACACAACTGGTACCTCTAATTGGCTCGGCTTTAAATGTTGTATCTGGTCGTTCCCCTAGAGCTGATAAACCTGTGGTCGGTTTGACTTGGTGTTGAGTATTGCAAGCTTCGCTGTTAAACGAGGCTAAATAGATGACAAGCGTTTGGTTGTGCGGTAAGCCTGCATTATGATGCTCAGGCATGAATGAGGATGTGAAGCTACATCAAATCGACTGACTGCACAGGCACCATGCGGTGATAAGATGCCAGGGTTTGCTTTCACTGCTGTCTGTGATACAGAGGGGCTTTAACTGACTGGGGACACGAAGGACGTAACACCAATCGTTCAACACCTACTATGCTCCCATTTGTTGTAGAACATTGTGACAAAATCTTAAGTGTCACACACAGAAGCACCTATATGTTAAAGGAACAGTTCATCGCAAAATAAAAATACTTTTATAGTTTATTTCACTCATTCCTAAACTCTAAATTTTAATAAAAATGCTGGATTGTTTAACTCATGTTTGGGTCAAATATAAAATTAAAAAAAACAACATACTTATATTATATACTGTACATATGAAGAGTTTGGTTCGAAAGCGCAATAAATCCATTTCGACTAATTTGGGTAAAAGTGTGTTTTCTATACCAAAAAAGTGACAAGATGAAAACCACTATTTTCTGTTTCAAACTTTCACATAGCATCTTTAGGTTACGATAATAATTTGATTTTCAAAGATTTTTCATCAAAATGCAATAATCCATGACAAGATTTTTTCAAAATGCTATAAATCTATTGAATCAATACATAAATGTGCATTCATCTTTGCCATGTTATATTTATTTAGTTGTCTAGTGGTATACACTTATTAAAAAAAAAAACATTAATGGCATTAATCAAAACACTTACTTTGTCATCTTAAGAACACTGCTGTCATCCTTTGGACGTCGCACTGAACTTTTTTGACAGCGATTAGCTTGTAAAATGTTTTGGTCCTGCTCGATTTTCATTGACTTCATGTAAAATAATGGAAAGTTTTTCATAAGATCCCCTGGTGTCGATGTGTTAGCATGACAGAAGCTTGATGCTGTTGTGTGAGAACAAGCAACAGCCAGCATTTTTCCTTCGCCTGAGTGCCTCTCGAATAAATTATTCAATTTTGATGGCTTACTTTTCTTCCTCACCACAGAAAACCACCACAGGTTTATCAATGCCATCAAAATTACTATTTTTTTGTTTGTTTATCACGCAGTACAAAGTTGATGAGGAATCGTAGGATTTCGTGTTTATTCAAAACGCCGGCATTATTGTTTACAATGCGTGGAATGGTGCGCTGTGATTTGTTGGGCGGATTTATTGTATTCTGCAGAGAAGGAAGAGTGCCGTTTGTCGAGATTTGGAAAAAATAGAGAAAAGATGACAGAATAACACGGCGGTTATCGGATTTTGCGTAAAATAAAGAATTTACTTTTTAATACTGACCTGACACAATACTGATTTTGGTGGTAACTAATTTATTTTTTTAAATGATGTTTATCGCGTTTTGAAACCAAACTCTTCGTATACTGTCAGAAAAAGGCACAAAAGTTGTCACTGGGAAGTGTACCTTTTGAAAGGTCCTACTATGGACCATTTCGGTACTTACAGTATATGTACTATTGGAGGTACCAGTATGTACCTTTAAGGGTGCACTCATACTCCCTACTCCCCCAGAAGCACACACTCACACTGACCGATCCAAGCCCGAGCACACTTTCATCATTAGGATGCGATTGTTTTAAAGAAAACAGGAAGTAAAGAGCTCTCTTAACACTGAAGCCCATCGTAATGTTAAGTCTGTGCTTTTTTCGTCATCGTTTGGGATGAAACCCTCCACATACCAATATATTGCTTAGTCAATCAAACATTCACGTAAACGTGTTGTGCGCATATAAGTTTTTTTCAAAGGCAGATAAAGGTGAGTGGTCGCACAATTGACGTCTCTTTTCGTACCGCGCTTTTTCGTGGCACGGTTTGCAATTAAACTTGTGCGTTCCGTGCCTGAGCCCAAGTAAACCGCGCCCAAGCCAACCTTTGCAATTAACCAAACTGGGCACGGTTCAGAATGATCACACTAGTCAAACAAACCAGGCTTTGAGGGTCAGACGCACTCGGCGCCGTTTGGTTGCGATAATGTGGCATAAAAAAGATTTATTATGGTCCACTTTTTACGTCTACGCGAGGGTTCGCATGCAGTGCGCATGATGCAGTTTTCATCATCAGAAGAGTTAACGTGTACTTTACGCGCAGGATTTTTGAAATCCTGCGTATATTGTATGCGTAGGTCGCGCATGCGCGTACAGAGGAATGTAGTATGCCGTTCGACAGTGAGTGTACATTCGCATACATGTAAAAAACTGACTATACTCAATGTACAAATGTGTACCTATGAGGTACCAGTATACACATTTTAGATACAAATGTGTACCTTTTGAAAAGGTACTGCCTCAGTGACAACTTTTGTATCTTGTACCTTTTTTTGAAAGTGTATTTGACCCAAATAACTCATGGTTGGCTAAAATACGGATAAACCCAACCACTGGGTTTAAATTAACCTATGCTGTGTGTTGTTTCAGACCATATGTCAATCATTGTCTATGTTTATTTTAAAGCATATATAAGCATTTTTAGAGCATATAACAACATGTGTTGTGGTCACTGGTTTATCTTTGATAAAGATCTACTGTGTGTGTGATTATTTTCTTTTATGTGGTCTTGGGAAACAAGCACACAGGTTGACAATTAAAGTAAATCATGTCTGAAGGGCTATTCTTTTCATTTTAAATACTTTTAAGGTGCATCTGAAGTTGAAATACATTTTCTTTCTAAAAGTATATTAGCACTATACAGTGCATGCAATGATTCATCTTAATTTAAAATCTATGATTTTGTGCATCATAAGGCATGTCACAGCACAATCCATCTTAATACAAAACCACACAATGTAGTAGCCTACAAAGGCTCTGTAATCAGCCGCTATTATCCAACATCAATGCACCGTAATGACTCCCAGACAATGGTAGAAACAGTTAGGGGTTCATTTCAAGTGTATACACACACACACACACACACACACACACACACACACACACATACACAAGCACTCTCTAATGGATGCCAATTGCACAAGATCTGTTATATGCAGGGTATGTGCTTTTAACCATATGTGGCAAAAAAAAAACAACAACAGATCCTTTCAAAATGAGACACGATGGTCTCTGCCTCACAGAGATGAATTGCGGCTGTAAGGTGTCGTCGGCTGCATTGCACTCTTCAGAGTTCGTTACCTGTATTTACAGGTTATGAGCGGTGCTTTGTCAGCGGTAGTTTGGGGATTTGGTGTAAGGTGGCTCTCTCTGTCATTTGAGTGAGCTGCTGTGAGATTTGTAGCGATAGCTATCTGATCGGTTCAGCCATCCCCTGCAGATTATGGGCCACTATAACTGACGATTATGATGGCAGGTTGCTGTTGGGGAGAGATAAGGGACTACACATGAGGCACAAAGATTTCGTAGGGTGTATGAGTAAGTGAACCGTTGAATTGTAGTGACGTTTTATTGGAAGCTGTCTGAGATCTTATTCTCCAGCAGATAGTGTCCTCTAAGGTCTGACTAATGACCAGCTACAGTATATACAGTAATCAGTCACAGAACAACCAGGTTTATATGGAGGGTTTGCCTTTTACACAATATCTTATGAGATGTTATCTATAGCCATTGAATCAACAAAGATGTGGACTTGAGACTACTGACTTCACTTGGCAAATATTTGAATACTTGAATATCGATTTAGGCTTTATTGCTGCTACTACTTGTAAAATATTGGGCCATAGTTGGGTCAAATGTGAACAAGCCCAACTGGGTTGATTTCTACGCGAATGTTGGGTTGTTTCAACCCATAGTTGGGTTTTTCCATATTTGTCCATATATCCTAGTTTGTTTGCCATGTTAGTGAGATTTTTCCAGATAATACATTTTTTGTCAGATTTTTCATGTTAGCATAAACGTTTCCTCTTCTTAAAGGAAAACATCACATTTTTTTTATATTTTACTATGTTATTATCTCAGCTTAGATTAATTAATACATACCTATCTTTTTTCAATGCATGCACTATTAATCTCTGTACAGCGCCCCGCTAATGTGCCAGCATCCAGCCCAGCCCCACTCATTCCCATGGTTTCAAACAAGTTTTATTTTGTGGCACCATACTTAATTGTGTAACTACTCATGTAACTTTAAAAAGGGAAAACATGGAAGTGTTTGGTGGCTTCTAAATTCATCCCTGTTTGGAGCAATAGAAATGAATGGGGCTAGGCTAAATGCTAACACATTCACAAAGCGCTGTACAAAGATTAAAAGTGCACGCATCGAAAAAAGATAGGTATGTATTCATTTGTCTAAGTTGAGGTAAGAACATTAGCCTGGCTAACACCAGACCAGTCTCATAGAGAATGAGACGTTGTCTGGGAACCACATGCTCATTTTCTCGTATTTGAGGTGTGGTTTACGAATGCCCAGAGCCGTTTATTGGGCGTTACGAATGTATCAAATGCATCTATACATAGCTCATAGCCAATCATTTCAATTATACCAGATGACGTACGTAGAGCGACATAAATATAAGCGTCAACAACTTTTATCGGTACTTGTGCACACAGCTGAAAGCTATGCAACTAAACCGGTAGCTGTATATTGAAAAGCAACACAACTTAGTTGCACTGTGACAACCACAGTAGGTAGGCTACAGGCATAATGACAATATTATATTAATAAATACCACTTACCATTTATAAGTTAAATGGATTTCATCGACTACGATGCCTAGCAGGTTGGTCCTATAAAACTTAGTGGCTATCATGTCTCGCCATATCCAAACACCCTTTTTGGATATTAAATTGTTTAACGCCAAAAGTTGCTGTTTTTTTAAATAAACTTGCGTTCAAAACTACTGACAACACTGTCTAAGGCTGCATCGAAAAGTAACTTCTTCTGTGTGTCGCATAGACGTCGTCATCGTCTTGCTGCCCCCTCCCCGTTCTGTGATTGGTTCCCTGTTTCAGTGGTAAAATTGGTCCATGGTTTCCATGTTAGACTTGCAGCCTGAATAAATTTGCACGCAAGGGAAACCCAGGCTATAAGAACATAGCAAAATATTGAAAAATGGTAGTGTTTTCCTTTAAAGGGACGGTTCACCCAAAAATTCTGTCATTATTTACTCTCCGTCATGTTGTTACAAATCTGTATTAATTTCTGCTAAACACAAAGGAAGATATTTTGAGCAATATTTGTAACCAAACCATTTTAAGCACCATTTAATTCCATAGTAGTGTTTTTCCTACTATGGAAGTCATTGGTGCTTCTGTTTTTCTTGGTTCATTACAAATATCTTTGTTTGTGTTTAGCAGAACAATGAAATGAATACAGGTTTGTAGCAACATGAGGGTGATTAAGTGATGACTTAATTATTCCTTTAAGCCTTATTATTTATTGTTAATAGTGACGAGAAGAATAAAAGGTTAAAAGGACAGTGTCACCTTTCCTACAACCATATTATTTTACCCCAGGTGGAAACCTGCCCAACAGACAGACTGCCAGGCCCTGGGGAGCCTACTTTCTCTGTGTTCACTGTCTCTTCTTTCTTGAATCATCCCATGTCCCCTGAGAGCGCTTTCTCGCCTAACATCCTGAGTGAGTCTCACATTAGCTGACATTTCCAGAAGCTCTAAGCTTAGGGTGCTCTCTGCCACGGAGCAGCAGATTTATCACACCCAAATGTGCGCCACCTGTCCACCTCCCCCTTCCTGTGCCAACTCGCCGCCGCTACCAGTCACCATTACGGCACCATGCTCGGTGGGTAGCAGTAATTCTCTCTCTCTGTATCTCTTATCATAAACAGCCCATGCGTAATTTTTATTAAGGCCGAGACTTCTAGATCATACATTTCATGCTTGATGTATGCACATATCCTGCGAAATGAAACCTACACATCAGAGCATATCATTTTAAATCTATTACTCGAACTGATTCAGATAAAGAGCTTTGCTGTGTGTGACTTTGTGTCAGGAAGGTGGCCATACATGTAATAAAAAGCAGAGTGCAATATTAAACATCCACGCCTGCCTTGCATTAATAAAAGCGGGTTAGAATAAGTAATTGAATTTGCTCTGACGTCCCGGGCTCCTCGACAGCAAATCCCTCTGGTGTGAAAACGTGTTTTTATTGCACCTTCATAAACCCAGACTTGACACCAAAATGTTTGAGTTATAAGAAATGACGATGCCTGCCTGCTCCACAATGTCCAGGTGAGCGCTGGTGGCAGGTTAGGAGCATGCGAGCGTGTGCAAAGTCACACTGGGAGACAGATGGCCTGGCACTCAAACAGAAAGGTCATGAAGGCAACAGTGTCCATGCTGGCTGTGCACATTCATTAGGAGGGCAAAAGAGCTGCGGGAACCTCTAGTGCACAAATTAATCAGCTCTGCATGGGATATATGGGGCCTTTAATCCATCACACTCTGCATTCCACTGATATATTGAGGTTATTAATAAAGACAAATTTGGATTGCGTTTCAAGTCGTGATATATGTACCCGAGAGTAATGCGCCACAATGGGAGCTATTTATAAATGAATGAAAACTGTACGGAGAGAGGTGTAATATTAAAATGGCTACATGTTAACACATTCTGAAACATTTGTATAGAGTAGTCACACATTATGCAACATTGTTGTTGGAAAAGCTAGCAACTTTTTAAGTCAAAATACTACCTACTTGCATCCAAAATCGGCTAATGTAGCTGATTTGGTATTGTCTTAGCAACGGGTTTGATTTGGGGAATCATGCATACTGATCAAATGTATACCTTGTCATAAACGGCAAGTCTCTTTGGATAAATGCATTTGCCAAATGCAAACTATATGCTAATGCATTCCTGTGTAGCTCAGTTGTAGTGCATATATGCCTTTTTCAGCCTGCCGCCATATAATATAGTTATAATTTTTGTATCTACTTAAAAAATCCGCTCTATATTAATGATATTTGTAAGGTGTCTGATGTACTCAATTATGTCTTGTTTGCTGATGACACCAATGTTTATTGCTCGGGTCAAAATCTGGAAGAGTTGGTAATGGTAGTGGAGAGTGAACTGTACAAATTAAAGAGTTGGTTTGACTTAAATAAATTATCTTTGAATTTATCTAAAACAAAATTCATGGTATTTAATAATAAATTGATAGAAAATGATATTAAAATTGACAATCATTTGTTAGAAAGAGTTAATTACATTAAGTTTTTAGGAGTGATTATAGATCATAAAATGGCATGGACATACCATATACAAAATGTTCAAAAGAAAATATCAAAAATAATTGCAATTTTATATAAATTGCAATATATTTTGAATAAAAGTGCATTATATATATTGTACAGTTCTCTCATCACTCCATATTTAACATATGGAATAGAAATCTGGGGGAATACATATAAAGTTAGAACTACTCCAGTTTTTCTACTACAAAAAAAGGTTATCAGAATAATTACACATTCTTCATATAAAACTCCAACTGTCAACAAATCCTTTGTTTATTCAGTTAAAAACATTAAAATTCTATGATTTGGTAGATTTGTATACAGCTAAACTTGTGTTTAAGGCAAGACAACATACTCTCCCTCAGTCCTTGCAAGCTATGTTTAGCTTGAGAGACAGTATTTATGATCTTAGAGAGGCTTATATGTTTAATATACCATATTGTAGAACACATTTAAAAAGAAACTGTCCATCAAATAAAGGTGTTCAGCTTTGGAATAGCTCCCCGGATGAGTTAAAAAAAGGCCAGGTCATTAATACAATTTAAAATACTTTATAAAGGATTGGTAATGAAAATATATTCTGACTATCGATGATAAAATTAATAGTGAAAATAATAACAATAATAATAATAATGCATGTTCTTCTAAATATATACTGAAAATAATTTATTTCGCTTTATTAAATTAATGATAATTAGTGCTGCTTGTGTGGAGTTAAGGGTAGGCATAATAAGCTTTTGCTTCAGCCTACACCTTTTGGTCAATAAAACTGTAATGGAAAGGAAAAAACTTTTTGTGTATATGCATAACTGTACGTATGTACTTATACGTTTTTATGTTTTCATGTGGAAAATGATGCAAATGGAATTTTTTTTGTTGACCAAAAAATCTAATAAATAAATAAAAAATAATAATAATCCACTTAGAAAATCGCCACGTTTTATTTTATGCCACCATACTTACTCGTGCAACTACTCATGTATCAGTCTTTAAATAGGGAAAACATGGAAGTTTTTGGTGGCGTCTAAAGACATCCCTGTTTGGATCCTAATGAATTAATAAGGCTATAGGCTAAGTGCACGCGTTGAAAAAACAGAGGGATGTATCAATTCATCTATGTTGAGGGAAGAACATGTTCATGTCGTGAAAAAAAACATAACGTGGAAAATATGTTTGGGACATACTCTTATGTTCTATGCAAATTGGAGATGAATACATAGTTGTTGTCAAAATATTGTACTGTAGCACTATATTGGTGTTTTAAAGAGCACCTATTACATTGCTAAAAGGTTATTTTGCTGTAATACAATGTGTTTGCATGGTTTGTGGTCGCCTTGATTTTGTACAAAGCTCATCATTATGAAAAGCGGAGTGTCTTCCGATTGGCCAGCTAGCCAGTACGTTGTGATTGGCCTCTATCGTCAGCCGGAAATGTGATGCTCCTTGCCGTATTTGGAATATTAGCTCCCAATGCAATATTGTCAAGAGTTAATAACGTCTTTACTACTTCTCAGAGTTTTTAAAAATAAAAGTAAATCAGGTTTAAATGTCAGGAGTTCATGTCGAGACAAAAGTGACACTTTGTTCTTTTGTCCCCCTGCTAATACTGTTACATTATGTTGAACATTTATATTATTCTAATTTGATTTAATTTAATTTTCGTAGTGTTCATACTGTGTTTTTTTATCTTCAACAATTCAAGTTTGTAATGTCGGGTTGCTTTCATAACATTGGATGAAACTGAAATTTAAAATGAAATGTAATTTTATTTTACAAAGATAAACAACAAAATGGGTTTGCAGTTGCATAATAACAAGGTCATAGTTATGTATCTTTACTAAAAACAAGTGTAACACAATAATGTATCTTGTTCTGTTACTTTTGACCCACCTGTGTGTTACTTGTCCCAGCCGACAGGGTCGAAAGTAACAATGCGCTATATGTTCAAAGTGAAATTATCAGAGGTGTATAATACTTAAGTATTTTAGTTACATTTTCAAAGTGTTTGTGTAGGGAACAAATTTACTTTTCTTTACTAAAAAATTTTCACACCATTTTAAAGCATAGAATCATACTGTGTATTCCTTTTATATTGCATATTAAAATTGATTTAATGCCTAATTACATAAAAATTGTGTACTTTTACTTTCTTGAGTAAAAGTACGAAAATAATTTTTACTTAAGTAAAAGTACAAAAAATTACTAGATGTTTTACGTACTTAAATATTAAATATAAACCAAAAACTTGAAATTATGAAATGTAGTGGAGTAAAAATTACGATAATATGTTTTGGAATGTATGTTTTCCAAAGAAAAACACTAATAAAATATGAATAATTGAAAATTTACTTTTATGTAGAAAGTAAAATTACTTAAGTACTATACAACTTTTTACATTTGTTCAAAATTCCACCTGGTATTGATAGACCACACTTGTGAGGTATTGACCAAAGCAAAAATATAACTCTGTCTAAATGGTACTTTCGGCCCTACTCTTCCCTACTAACACACTTACACACCAAAGGATGTGTAAAATCGTAAATCGAAAAATAGGTGCTCTTTAAAGAAAATAAAACTATAAGAGAGCCAAGATATTATGTACACAATGTGCTATTCTCATCTCAAATTAGGTCATATGTCCCTTGTAATTTTAACAATCCACCTTTCTGAAGTTACTTTTCCTGTGAAAATGTGTAAATTATGTATTTTCTGTGTTTTGATAGCTGAATAACTGGAATCTTAATAATAAATAATAGGTTTAAAGCGCACACTCTGGACAGCCATCCCTCACAGCCTCGGTTTGGAATCAACATGGCGGCAGGGTAAATAAGGTGTACTGCAGCGCAAAAGGATTAAAAATGTATACTTTGAAAGGCACTGCAAGTCGTTTTGGATAAAAGTGTCAGCCAAACGTAAATGTAAAGCAAAATCTGTTTTATCTATGCAGTTGTGTAATTAATTATTTAAACATGTTCAAAAAATAAAACGCTCATTAAATCAAGTTTTAATTTCATCAGAGACACAGAACATTAAACATGAACAAATAGATTTCCAACTTGGAAAAATTCAAGGCTCTTGTCACGGCTGTGACTTATTCCACGATACTGCAGTCTCTCTCGTACATTGCTGCTTACATAATATTTATACTGTATAATAAATATAACTATACAGCTATAGTAAAGACCAAAATGCTGTGCAGGGACTGTCACAATTATCTTACACGAGAATAAATCACACTTTCCCATGCTACATATGAAAGAGAGCACAGTTTATACAAAGCAATTTAGGGTATGTTGAATGTGCAATATGCCATTTTATCACTGTTCGCAGAGTCACGACTTTTAATTGGTTAGCATTGCGTGATTGTATAGGATGCCACACGCCTTTCCAATATCAATATAAAATACCACTAAAAAGACAATATAAAACCTAGGCTGTAATCCTGGCAGAGCGAAGGGAAAAGATGTATCAAAAATTCATATTAAAAATATGAGGCAGGGTAATATCAGAGCTTATTCTCACTTTTTCCTCATTTCTTTCGATATCCTTTGTGAGCATGTCTGCCTGCTGAGGCAGGTGAGAATTGTGGGTGAAGGTTCTAAGAATTCATTATAGACAAATGATTACAAATCTCTCTCCAATGAGCTTTTTTAATCAGAGGTGGCAGTGGAGGGTGTTAATTCATTCTGTGGGAGGGAAGGCTGTGGAAGAAGTGGAAAAGAGATTGGAGGGGAAGTCTCTGCTCTCATGGGCTCCTCGCCTGTAATATAACCACAGTGTGTGTGGGGAGCGAGCGCTCTGTCTATTCTGTGGCTCACTGCACTCAAGTCCGCCGCACAGAGGAGAGCATTTAAGGGCTGATTATGTTTTTGGATCGGAGGGAGAAACTCATTAGATTTACTGTAGACTTCTCGAGTCCTGATCTGATCTCGCTTTGGAAAATCACTCGAGAATTTAGCAGGATTTCGTTGAATTGAACTCGATCTCTGTGGTGAAACCCTTACGTTAAGTCCACAGTTCATATTCATTGTTGCAAATTAAAATGTAAGAAGCAGGTTCCTGAAGTCCAAAAGGCTCAATCAAACCCCTTCCCTTTATTTTCCCATGCTTTAGAGGTCTGTCCTGGAATGAGCTGCTGCTCTCAGAAGCGCCAAATAATGTCTCTCCGCTCCCCTTGCCAGTCGCCACCCAGGTTGGCACCCACTACAAAGAATGAGGTTGGCAGTAGCTTTGAGAGACTGGAGGAGATTACCACACATGCTGCTTAGAATCCATATAGTGCATTCATTGAGGATTAAACCTCATCACAAACTACAGCCCTGGTTCATGGCCCGCAGCAATGCGCTGTGAATGCCCGCTGCTTACCTAGAGACGTCCGTCTGCCTGCTCCTCTTATCTGGCTTTATCTGATATGGACAGTCCAGTATTGTAGCCCCGGGTGTGGAAGACACATTAGCAGATGAAAGAGGAATACTTACTTTTCATTTATACCACGGGCCTGTTTAATGCTTTATTCTGGTTGAGAAATGTTCCTTTGGGTATGCATTGTTTTTTGATAAGCGCACACCTGACCTGTCAAAGTCTTAAAATAACCACCAAAGCAATGTTGGTGGTAACCGTGGTATAAGCGGAATAATTGACTCGGCTCCTTTGAATTATTTGAGAATAATGACGATTCGCATCATGCCGCATTACCACCTTGTGTGTGCATTATTTTCAAATATTTCAACGTCCCGTCGTCAATTATTCCTTACATATGACTGCATAAAGATGCAGGAGGAGTTGTCATGGATGGTGAAAATGAAATCCGATTTGCCGACTATTATTCAATCTCATTACCATGTAGCTGCATGGGCGCACAGCATGGCTAGGGGATAAAACGAGAGGGACTTTATAATCAATCCTTTGCAATAAGTTGTTAAAACATTTCCATCTGCAGCGAGCAGGTCACATTGTCATTTTGATCCCATGCTATTACCCACCGGCAATTCCACATAAAGCCTTTCACCTATTTTGTTAATGCCGAGATGAATCACTTTGGCTTACGTGTATCTTTCAAAAGTCTGCTCCAGAACAAAATGCACTCGAGCAAAACTTTCCAGTACCTCCCTGCAATTCAGCCCTCCTCTGAAAATATCTCACATTAGACGGATTACCAGTGTTTAATGCCACGTAAACGATGTGTTAAAAATCTGAGCCGGATGAAATGATCCAGCGCGTGAACTGGCAGCCGTCCATGTTGTAAGTGTAAATATAAACAGCATTAAACTGGGGTCGCAAATATTGAATCCCTTGATACTAATGAGAGTGCCTCACTGCGAAAGGGCCAAGCTCGCTAAATGGCACATTATAACAGGAATCTTGTTTTTGTGCTGGATGCTTCCACCACCCCTGCAACTTCTTCAGCTGCCTCTGACAGATGCAAGCAGATTTCTGTTGAAACTGGATCGCGGCTCGGGAGCATCCAGGCGCGTCATTTTCCTGTCGTTTAGGAGCAAGGCCAACCCCTGCGCGGAGGGCTCCTGGATTCACACGCATTTAGGTCTGTTATTTCAGTCTGCTGTAATGACCCCGCCCACCCTATCCCGTGCTCAGGAGGGCAGCAAGACCGTAAATGTGTTGATGTGAAATCATCATAGCGTGTCAGCATGTGGGCTGCGGGTTTGCCAGAGCTCAGGATTTTTGAAAGAGCCAAAGTTCACTTCACCCTAATTAAAGGGCTAAACTTTCCAATGAGATTGCGCAACTTTTTCCCGGCAATGGCTATATTTGTGTCTGCCGTGTGGGTTGGGTATGGGTAAAAATATTAACCGAGGTGTCGCACAACTGATCCTAATATCCAGTTACATCAGTGTTAGAGGAAGGTCAGGAAACGATGAGCTCCATTAACATCAATGCAGAGCATGTTTTTTAGAGATACCAGGGCAAATGCATGTGGTAGCTTTAAAGGTCCACTTTAAAAAAATAAATGCTAGTTTTCCAGCTCACCTAAAGTTAAACATTTGATTTTTACAGTTTTGGAATCCATTCAGCTAATCTCCGCGTCTGGCGGTACCACTTTTAGCATAGCTTAGCGTAATCCATTGAATCTGATTAGACTATTAGCATCGCGCTCAAAATTGACCAAAGAGTTTCGATATTTTTCCTATTTAAAACTTGACTCTTCTGTAGTTACATTGTGTATTAAGACGGAAGGAAAATTAAAAGTTGCAATTTTCTAGGCAAATATGGCTAGGAACTATACTCTCATTCTGGCGTAATGATCAAGGATTTTTTGGAGCACTGCGTAATATCATTGTGCCTGCTGCAGCCATGGTACAGCATCAAAGTCCTTGATTATTACACTGGAATGAGAGTATAGTTCCTCGCCATATCGGTCTAGAAAATAAAAACTCTGTGGTCATTTTTGAGCACGATGCTAATGGTCTAATCAGATTCAATAGATTATGCTAACCTATGCTAAAAGTGGTCCAACCAGACCTGGAGATCGGCTGAATAGATAAAAAAAATGGTAAAAATCAAATGTTTAAACTCTAGGGGAGCTGAAAAATCTGCATATTTTCAAAACAGAGTGTCCCTTTAAGCGTTGATCTTTTGTATTTTTTATGTTTAGGCTTCAGTCCAGTAATTATTTGGGATATTTAAACCAACAGAGTAATGTTCAAAAGCACCTTTGCCTCTTTTTTGTCTTTCCTCACATGGCTTGCTTGCTTACTATTTCAGTCATTTTGCAATATTTGCGATATTTTGATGATTACAATATAACAGATCTTGCGCAACTCCACATATTGCCTACTGAACTATAAACTCCTATTGAACACGACAGAAGTTTATTTTGCATCATCGCAAGGTTTACATTTTGTTACTTTCCGAAGCATACAGAATCGCACCTCATATTTGCAGGGTTCACACGGGTCCTTGAAATCCTTGAAAGTTTGTGAATCTGGGGGAAATAATTCAAGGCCCTGGGAAATTTTAAAAAATATACATACATAGAGACAGGTCATTGTAAGTGCTTGAATCTATTTTATGCAAGAAAAAAATCCATATTATTCCCTGTGTAGTGTAGGATAATATCATAAAAATTCTAGACTTTTTAAGCACATGTGCTAAACTGTTTGCTTTAAATGCTTATATCTTCTCTATGCGAATGTTGATTCATACCAAAATGCTTTTAGCATAGTTGTGTTTGACACATGAAAACGTCTCGTGTGACGTATGTAACTGTTGTTCCCTGAGAAGGGAACAAGACGCTGCTTCTCCCTTGCCATACTTCCTGTGTCCCTGTAACGCCGTCTTTGGCAATATTTCGGATACCGATATACTTCCTAGCTCCCGCGTCACCTGGTCTTTGTCGTTGAGCCTCACCATTGGTTAAATTTGATATACACATTCAGACGCACTTACCCCTGGAGGCGTCCCCAAAGTGTCACTGCAGTGATGCAGCGTGAGTTCCCTCGAAAGGGAACTGTAACAGTGTATCTTAAAAGGTAACACGATGTAACCTTGCTCTCACTTGAAATGTGTCCCCACATGTAGTCCTTGAATTTGAGGGTATTGGACATGGAAAGTCCTTGAAAGGTCCTTTAATTTTAAGTTAACTTAGGTGTGGGAACCCTGTATTTGGCCTATCTTGAGTTGACTATGGCACACAGACAGCCCTAAAGTCCATCTGCCCATCCCCTGTCATCCACTATATGAGTGATCAGTAACCTCCCGCTGAGCTGCAGAAGGTGGAATGAGGATGAAAAGTTAGGGCTCAAGGGTGCTGAAAACCAAGCTCTCGTGGTACATGGAAAGTCCTTCTTTTTCACAGCAGGGTACTGTTGTCAACTTTTCTCCTCTTTCATCTCTTTCTTTCCTTTCCCCTTTTCGGTATGTGATAGCGGAGGTCTCAGAGCAGCTGAGGTCAGTGCTGGTTGTCAGCGCAGGGATTGTGTGTCTGCTCTGACGGCCGGTGTCACGTCTGCTCCTGACAGCCTGCATCAGCTGATTATTAGTAGGCCGTAAAAGAATCTCGCATTGGCAGGAACCCTTAAAGCCTTTATATGTGCACACATTGAGGCGGAGGAACTTGAGCTCTTAAAGGCATCCATCCATTATCTATCAAATTATTATTATTTGGGTTACAGTAGAATATATGAACTTTAAGGAAGTGTGAGATGCTGTCTATTTAATGGATTTTACTGTTGTATACTTTTGTATCGATCACCAAAGTGTGATGGTAAGAAAAAAGTCTTACTGACAATATTCCAGTGGTGCAGTTTTGACGTGGCCAAGGAGATCAGTAAATCTTTCACGGTCTTGCTTTCATTACACATGGCTTAAATTTAAAATAAGCAACAACAAATACTGGCTATGCTATTTCTAATACTCAGCTCTATGATGTCAGCTTTGGTGAACATCTGACATGTGAATATGTGAGTGCTCTCACTCCCCTGTGGTCTTGTGTTTGTGTATTTTAAGTGCCTCTGAGAGTATAAAACAGTAGCAGGCCGGGCAGACTGCGGGTGTCTGGTATCATGTTGAATTAAAGCACTGTCAACACATTGAGAATGGCAGGGTCACATTTCATCTCATGTGGGCAGATGAACATAGCAGCCCTATTGCACATTAGGCACATACGATTACAACCCTGCGATCTCCAATGAGATTACGAGAAGTTTTTCCAGTCACTTTTGCTGCTTGCTTCTGTATGGTTCGCTTCAATAAGCGCTGACAGTGGATGTCATGTAAATGATTTTCGATCCGAAATCTATCTGTCAAGCTTTTTTACGGATTTTTATGGAAGTTGGATAGAACGGCATTTCTTATTGATGATATCAAACGTCCTGTTCCATTACCATCGCTATGAATTATTGAGGATCTGGGGGTAGTCTGGGACTGGTTAACCGTGGTGTCACTATCTAGTATTGATGTGTAACAACTGTGTTGTGTTTATACAGGAGTGTTCCAGCTACGAGGGTGAAAAGGAGACCCCTCCCTTTTTTTTGTTTTTATTTCATTCCCATGCACTTTCCATCTCTCTCTCTCTCTTTTTCTGCCTCTTTATCACTTTACTGCAGGGCTGTGCTTAGTGGATGGTTATTCGAAATCACTTCTGAGTCCCCGCCCTCCTCCTGGGCTATGTGTGTCTGTGTACAGCTCAGCCTTCATCTTATTAGGCCTGACAGCTCTACCGCTGTCCTCGGTCACTCATACATTATAAACGTAATCTCTCTCCTGAGAGTACCATTGGCTTTAAAGCATCCACACATGTTTATTGGGGGCCTTGCGGGCACAATCAAGCTAAATTATTTGCGAGTCAAATTATTTCTCACATTCTGATTTGTTTGGCACCTACGCAAACTGTAGCTGTGTGCGTGTGTGCGTGCACATGTTTTCCCCTGGAGATCACTGCCTCAAGGTGACATCTGTCTGCATCTCAGTCAATGCACTATAAATACGACTGGGCGGTGTGTGTGTGTGTGAATGTGCATGCATTTGTTTTTGTTTGTGAATGTGTGTGGCAGAAAGCACAGTTGATCAGACGATTTGGACTCTGTTCAACTGCATACCTGCTACCCGTTCTGTCACCTCCATGGAGCTCTTAATTATTCCACTGTGCCAGCTCTCTCCTGTAACAGGTCTGGACATGGCCATGTCACAGACAGTCTGCAAATAAACACGGAAACACACAAGGGAAAAAACTAAATATTGTTGTCAGGTCAGTTTCTGGGTTGTAAGAAAAGAATTGTAAAATTCGAGTGCAGTAAAAATCTTAGTGTTAATCACCTTTTGCAGTGCAAAATCTTTAGTAAGAGATTATGTTGTCTTAGTGCTTTTTAATTAAATTTAATATCGTTAAAACATTTTGACTGTTGACTGTTCAACTGCTTTCGTGGATCAACCTTAACTTCCGGTTGAATTCGCATAGAATTAATAAGACCGAGTCCCTCTATAATAGATTATTTCTTATAACAAGAAAATAAATAACAAGTAAATTGCCTTAGTTGAAAATTATAGCTAAAGCGTATCAACCATTACACTGAGCTAATGTTAGTGTAAAATGAATGTATACAATGTTAGCACCTATAATCCGATTCACGATTTAACATTTCCTTTGGTGTCTAAGTGTATATTAGTACATGTTAACGATATGCAAAAGTAGATACCCCAAAGTAAACGATGATGCGAGTTATCGTCTCCAATGTAAATCTCTTTACTTGGACTACAACAAACACAGATTGCAGGCAACAGTTTAGTTCCTTGGATTGGTGATGTAGTAAAGACCAACATTATCATAATTCCTCCTGCTTTGGACCCAGCCTGTAAGCTAATTTTGGTTATATGCATTGTGAGCGAATCTTTCAAACATGGTAAAGAGCGTCACATTTCCGGTTGACGTCAGCAGTTTTCAGGCCAATCACAACGATCAGGGACACACAGCTTTCAAATCCGTGCATTTCCGTAAGAGAGTGAAATCTGAAGCTACAATGTATGCGGTATGTGGAAAAAAATTGTTTTTATACCAAATACACAAAATAATGTCGTTTTTTAGCAATGAAATAGGTGCTCTTTAAATTCTTTAGGTTTATCTCCATATGGCTATATCATAAATACAAATTAGAAGGGTAACTTTGCAGTATCACATTATATATTTCCTACTATGTGATTTCCATATTATAGACGAGAGTATTCAACTGCAATATTTTCAAAGAAACTGTATTGTTACAGTTATTCAAAGATGCACACATTATTCCACATATGATTTGAATATTAAATATCCACACATAACATAACAGCATAATAAAATGAATAAACAGACAAGGAAGCAGGATTGACATGTAAATTGTATTATTATTACCGGAAAAGCAGCAATATTGTCAGGACTCTGCCTTGAAGTCTTGTTATATTTGTATTTTGTCATGGTGGCAGAGTTCTGGCAGTCCCTGGCCTTGTGTGGAGGTTCATGCCTTGTTTTTGTGTTTGGCATGTCCCTCCGGTGTCTTGTCTCTTGTCCCCGCCCCCTCGTTCTCCTGCTTATTGGTAATCATTAGTTTATTCCCATCACCTGTTCCCCGCTCGTTATCTTGTTTGGTTCATTCTATTTAATGTCAGTGTATCTTTAGTTCTGTGCAGGATCATTGTGTTGTGACATCGTGTTTCGTGTACGTTCGAGTCTTCCTATCGAGTCAAGTCATCTAGTCAAGTCTTAATGTTATCTGTCAGTTTCATGTCTTCATGTTGTGTACCCCCTCGTGGGTTTTTGTTTTTTGTAAAGAATAAAGTGTTTTCTGTTTTTCCCCGACACCGTCTGCATTTGGGTTCATCTGTCCTGCTAATCCTCACAAATATTACTGAAATATGCTCTGAGATAAATGCGCCAAACCCGCTGTAAACCGCACTAACAAAAATAAGCAATAACAGTGGAAAAACCATTATTATCTCTCAAAACTTTATGACAAAAATTATATTTAAAGGAAAATTTCTTAGTTATTCAAAGAGGCACACATTATTCCATATTACTCCCGTTTATGAGCATGTTCGTCTCTTTCCTTGCTCTGTTATGTAATAGCTGATTGACAGGTGCGCATCTCCGTCTTTCAAACAGGTATCATTTTGTATAGTTACTCATTTAGGAAAATTAGCCATGATTTAATGATTTTATCATTATTATGAAAATTTTAATTTTTTTGCAGATTGATTATGATTTGTATTAGGCCTACCATAGTTTTACTACAAATACGAGACCTTTTTTTTACCACGAAAGACCGGCGGTTTACGAATTTTCCTAGATTTTTTTGGTCCCACTCCGCCCCTGGCTGTGTGTCACCACACACCAAATAACTCAAATTTATAAAGACAGACTTGACATCACGATGGGCTCCAGTGTTAAGTAAGCGCTTTACTTCCTATTTTCTTTAAAACAAATGCATCCTAATGATGATAGCATGCCCGGAGCGGCCAAAATACAGTGTGAGTGTGTGCTGCTGTGGGGGGGGAGTAAGGAGGGGGGACAATCGCACTCGGGCATGGTTCGTTTGGGTTAGATATAATATGAGCGTGCCCTTAGTCACTAGCCAGACTGATAAACAAGCACATGCCAGATGTTACCTTTGGGCCAGGCGTGTAACCACGACAAAGCACATGTGTCTGAAGAAACTGTCTATAAAGCCCACCAATCAATTTACAATAGGAATTTTGGTTTATGTCTGTTAGCTTTGAGATTAAAGTGAAATCGTGACTAAAATCACACTTTGATGCTCCTAATCTCAAAATTTTAACCATGGTTTTCACAGACAGGCTCACAACTTTTTTTTAGAACAAGAATGTCCACTAACGCTAATATCACCTACTAGTAACTAACAATCCCTACTGAAAAATCCAGCTAAAGCCGCCTTTCCACTGCACACCACATACAGAAACGACAGGAGTTCTCCCCCTAGTGGCAGTCGTAATGAAGTTTCAGTTTAATTATATATGGGAGAGAAGCTCATTCCAGCACAAGAGGCTTCATTCTAATATGTTTACCATGGTGAAATAAATAAATGAACGCAAATGAATGAAACACTAAACAACTATGCATATATGACAAAGATTGCAAATATTTTTTTTGGAGAGAACATATAAAGACAAGATTAAAATAATAACGTACACAAATTAAATTAATAATGTATTACTTATCAGTAATCAAAAAAAATTGTTAAGGATTCAAGTGTTACTAATAAAGTTAAACCAGTTTGTGATTGGAATACAATCCGGTCGGCATATCGCATGCGGTTTAGTCGCACAAGTTCAAATTTTTAACGGATCCAACGCTCAAAACGCATCCTATATTTACGCATCCGCAGATGGTCGGCACCTCATGCAACCCCTTTGCGACTCTCCATAGGAAATGAATGACTTCCGGCTTATCGGCCGTCGTTTGTCGTGTGCAGTGGAAAGGCGGCTTAAGACCAGCATAAGCTGGTTTTAGCTGGTCTCCCAGCTTGGTTTTAGCTTGTATTGCTGGTGTAGCAAGCTGGTCTAGCTGTTTTTTGGTCACTTTTTAAGCTGGTTTAGCTGCTTAAAAAGCTTGACCAGCTTTGCCAGGCTGGGAGGACCAGCTTAGACCAGCTACTGCCACCTAAAACCAGCTACCAGCTTATGCTGGTCTTTGCTGGATTTTTCAGTAGGAATAGCAAGTGTAATGTAATCTAATCTGCCTAAAGTGGGCATTCAACTTCCACATCTACAGCATGTAATGTAATGCTTCAAAAATCTGGGGTTTTAAAAAAAAGTGGTTAAAAACAACTACATACAGTACGTTCTTTTATGCCATATCTTTAGTGTATTATAAATCTTCTAATCGCAGTGAATTTATCATGAATTCGTTCCTCTTACTGCACTAGTTGGCTTCCCTGTCCAGGCCTAAATACGAGACGTCTTTACTAGACCTTTAGGAATGTGAACAAAACCACAATGGCTGTTTTGTCTGTCAGAAAGCACTGTTTGGCGTTATGATGTGGTCTGTTAGGTCTTGTTGACTGGGTAATGTTTGTATTATCTGAAGATGATGTAACAAGGCTCTTTCAGTGAGTGTGTGTGTGTGGCGAGCGGCGAAAGACAGAGAAAAATTGTGTGTTTCCATGAAGTTAGTCATAAGGCCCTTAACAGAGGCCTTGTGAAGAGTATGAGTGAAATGAAGTGAGGTTCTTTACTAAAGAGGGCTCTGCACTTTTAGACTACGACAAATTTGTCAGCAGTCGAGACGGAGCAGGTTGCTATACTTATGACCCTCATAATGTGTGGCTTTTACCCCAGCTTGCTTTATAAGGAAGAAAAAAAGGGCTTTCTTCATGTAAACATTTTCATTGGAAAGATCTCTCTAACCACCTTAGGCCTGCTGTGGTTTTTGGCATAAGAGATGGGCTCTTGGCATTTTTAGGATATGAGAGGTTTGTTTTGGCTAACTCCACTGGCCTTATATCTACAAATGTTCTCTGTGTCTCATTGAACGAAAGATTAATGTTGATGTTTCAGTCCAGCGTCGAGGGGAAAAGGCAAATTTACCATACATCTCCGGGGAGGACGAATGTTTATACTTCCATCTCAACATAAACAAAAGAGGCACATGCGTCAAAGGTGTCAAATACTTACGGTGATCAGAGCGCACCCGATTCTGTCGGTACTCTGCAATTTCCATGCAGATTTTCTTTTATTTACACTTCAACTGATTTTCACGTAACGCTTATGATGGGTTTTTTAACACGTAATAGCTGTAATTCAGGGGACCTGTGTGAAAACGTTTTGAGTGTTTACAGTTTAAGTGTTTGCCAGTCGTTTATGAATAACTGTTTATAGTGTCTACTTACCTTTTGGTCAGCCTTCTGAAAATTTTGTAGCGCACATGAAAACATTGTTTAGTCCGACTACAGCTCTTAAAGAAAGTGCGCAAATAGCATGATTTAATGGATTAATATCTCTTTGGGTTATCTGGCTTTTATTAAATTACTTTCTTTTTATTATAAGCATTCGGCCACGCTGATGACTCTTTTGTGAGGACGCAGTGCTTTCTTCCTGGGGTCACTGTTCAGGGTTTAAAAAATGAAAACAATCCCATAGTCACTGGTTTAAAAAAAGAAACCGTCTAGATTTAAACATCAGGAGTTTCTTACGGCCCTCCTAAGAAGAATAAATGTCCTTACCCCAGATTCAACACGTTAGTCATTGAAGGGAGAGCATGAGGTAATTCGAGGGCAGGCGCTGGATTCTGCACCCGCAGTCAAATAAAAATCTGAAATTGTGTGGGCCCATCAAAGGCCCTTCCACCTTTCCTATTCCCCGGCTGCTATGAGGATATGGGCGTGACATTTATGACCACCATCAAAAGCAGAGTGGCGGAATAACAGTTGGTAAAAATAAAGAAACATTTTCCCATCTAATCCCCGTCTTCATATTCTTCATCATTTTCAACCTTGACATGCTCGCCGAGAACTGTTGAGCAGTCAGATGTGTTTTTTCCCCACATTCCCCCTTTCTCTGAGACCTTTGATATATCTGTGGCTGTGCAATATCTTTTATGTTTGTAAATTAGATTCAGAAGGTCACCGCGCCTCATGTCTCTGTCAGCGATGCTGTGAGGGAAACGGCAAACCTTTTTTTAATCTCCTTTATCTGGAATCATTTTACGTCGTATCTTGGCTTCTCTAAACTGATGCTTGGATATGGATGAAGGCCTTTGGCACTTTGCCACACAAAAACGTTTCTAATGGCTCTCACTACACGGTGAAAAAGAACCGCTGTCACACAATTTCTATGCAATTCTTTGTTGTAGCATTTCCATAGATGCAGATAAAACCAGCAATTTCACACAGTTTAATTTAATTACATTTATAATTTATTTGAATTGTGCGTCATGCTAATTAAATTGCCTATTAAAAAATTGTCAAAAACACTGGCGGTTGGTGACTTCTTTTTTTGAGGGCGCACAATGCGAAGTTTGTCACAACATGTAGGTAGCCCGTCGTGTGTGGTTCATAATTTCAAAATATGTATTTTGCGCGTCGAGTGATCATATGTGCATCACGTGTCTTGTCAAAATAAGTGCCTGCTGCAGACGCATCTAAAGGGTTTATGATAAAAGAGACGCTCACATTTGCCAGATACTCGCATAATCTCATCCATAATCAGAGTTTACAGTTAAGGGAGTGTCTTGCGTGTATTTTGTGAACGTGAGTGTTTCTTTTATAATAAACGGATTTGACGCGTGTGCAGCAGGCACTTATTTTGACAAAACACGTGATGCATGGTTAACATGTCGCAACAATATTTTGAAAACGTAAGCAACACACGACACTCCGAACACTTATTTTGAATTTGCGTCCCTCGAAAGAGCAGTCACGAGCCGCCACTGGTCAAAAATGGTCTCTAGCTGTCACTAGGGTAGGATACTTTCAAAATGTACATCAGAGGTACATATTGGTACCAAATGTATACATATCTGTACCTTAGTGGTGCATATTAGGACATTTTTATCCCATTGACAGCTCAGGACCATTTTTTCCAGCCTATAGTCATGGACTATTTTGCTTATTTATCCGTGTCATTGTCACGGATCTCCGCATTTTTCTGTACCACGGACTTTCTTTGCCGTGTCAGTTTCACGTATTGGTTACTTGATTGTTATTCCTATTTTCTTACCATTGTCGCTTGGGTTTGGGGTTACAACGACTTTGTTACATAAAATGACGTCCTAACCCAACTCTAACCCTAACGCGAGGCGGCAATGTTTAAAAATCAGACAAAAATTGTATAAACCAATAGTTAAAGTGACATTCTAACCCAAACTCCAAATCTAACCCCAAACCAAAGCAACAATGGTTTAAAAATAGGAAAAACAATCGAGTAACCAATATGTGAAACTGACACGGAAAAGAAAGCCCTTGGTACGGACATGGAAAAACGCGGAGATCCGGCACAATGACACGGATAAATGAGCATAATATTCCGTGACTATACCACGGAAATTTGTGAAATCAGGTTGATTATTTTCAGACCGTGCAACTATTTGAAACCTGCTTAGAAAATACCTACAGAAAACTAACATTTGCACAATTTTGAAAAGGAAAAAGTGAAAACTGAAAGTTGGATTAATTTACAAAATCTTTTCAATTGGCTTTTTTTCAACTTAAATTTTCTCACTTTAAAGGGATAGTTCACTTTAAAATGACAATTCTGTCATCGTTTACTCATTCTCATGTTGTTCTAAACCTGTATGAGTTTCTTTTTTCTGATGAACACAAAAGATGATATTTTGAGAAATGATGGTAAACACACAACAGATAGTGACCATTGACTTCCGTAGTAGGAAAAATATTTCTGAAGTATTGTGATTAATGATGAAGAAAATATTTTGATAAATGATGGTAAGCACCCAGTTGACGGTAACCATTAAATTCCATCATATTTTTTATTCCTACTATGGAAGTTAATGGTCACTATCTGCTGTGTGTTTACCATCATTTCTCAAATATCTTATTTTGTGTTCATCAGAAAAAATAAATTCATACAGGTTTAGAACAACATGAGGATGAGTAATTGATGACAGAATTGTCATTTTTAAAGTGACTATCCCTTTAAGTGAAAAATTTAAATTGAAGAAAGTTTTTAAGTGTTACCAATTGAAGTAATTTTTTATGTACACTTTTTAAATTGTAGTTACTAAGATTCAGTTCATATGGCAACAATTCCCAGTCTCCTCAATACTTAAAGCACTGTAAGTACACTTTCAGTTAAGTTTTAGGCCCAGTAAAATCCACATCCAGTTCAATGATTTATCAATACAGTGTTTTCGTGCTTGTATGCACGAAATGCAGACCCAGCCCTCGACTCTGATTAGATGCTGCGCTCCAGACAGTTGGAGGATCTATTTTTTTTTACATGCGAAGATTTTATTTACTTTAGTACAGCCAATTTGCTTGTAAAAGCCAGTTTTATTCGTTCGTTGTCTGTGTTTGACTGAGCAGTCTGACTAAAATATTGTACAGGGATAGAAGTAAACAAAGAAAGGAAGGAATGTTGAATTTTAATTCGCATGCCATAATAGAACATAAATTAAAATATCATCCATAATTCTGTATGTCAAAATAATCTTCAGTAAATAAGTGCAAACTATCTTAACGTGTTAATGTGTGACAGCCTTTTCTAGCAGCTATCAAAAGCAAAGACACATTTTTACAGTTTATAAGGGCAGATTGTTTTCACTAACAGTTGCCAGCAGTTATCTGACTATATGAGCCTGAGCCCAAAGAGAAAAACATGACCATCATGTTCTCTGTCAGCACTGGCAACTAACCAGCAAACCTTAGCAGTGTGTGTGTTTGTAATAGAGACTGCTTTACAGTAATAAAAGGGGGGAGGGCATGAGAAATAGAGCGTGATTTCGACCGGATAAGGTTTGATCATGTGATCAGACCCCAGGATTGCTGGCTAAGTGACTTTAAGTTCTGTGTCTGGCCTTTTAATTATTCATCAAGGAATTGCTTGGGATGTAACCTCATTTAGAGCGGGCTCAAGGGCCAGGCCATGTGTTGTTAACACTGTGCTGTGATCAGATTAACCACAGAGATGACTGCCAAGGGGGCGCAATGCCGCGAGAGGCCTGGCTCAGGTCTGGAGACTTCAATTGGCTCACATTTAACAGAGCTTCGGGTGTGCTTTGGATGTCTATTTGATGCAGTGCAGTTAAGGTTGCAGGATTTTAGGAGCCTTTAAAATGTTCACAAATCACTTCTGTCATCTGATCCATTATAATAGGTGAGCTGTTGGTTCAGACAGTTCAATAATTCCCTCATCAACCAAGTAAAAAAACAACAACAGCAGCTATCTCAAAACGGCACCGGGGGGCACGAAACGGCACGCAGATACATGCTAATTTGCGACAAGCGATTTTACGGCAGAAGGGGGAATGGGAGATAAAAGCAGATAATTCTCACAAGGTTATTATGCTTCTCTGCCTCTGTGCCAAAGTCACCTGCTGGGGGTATGCTCACATGTACCCAGACTAATTAAAGCTGAGTGACACTAACGTGGCACCACCAGAAGGCGGTCTTGGGAAAAGCATCGCCTCCCCGCTAGTATTTGTCCAACACATAGAGCCGCTGCCCCCGCAGGTGAACTCCTGCGAGGTGGTAGATGTTGTCGTTTTATGTTAATCTGGCATTGCTTTCCTTTGTCCCATCTGCCACTTTAATCATTTCAACTGACATCAGATAAGACTGGCATAAGAGGGTGGCATGGTTAGACTGTAGGAAGATGCAGAGGACAAGTTTATTGGCTCTTTAATAGCTTATTTAATCTTATTGCCAAATTGAGACACAGGTAAGATTATTATGTTTTAAAAGGACAAATCTGGGAAGCCGTAGACTCTCAGCCAAAGTCATAATTTGGTCTTTATCCTGTTTATGAGGAAAAAATAATAATAATTAGAAGTCACATTTGGGATTTTGTTCTATGGGAGTGATTCTCTTTTGGGACACCGTGACCTTTGACTAGACCAGTGTGTGAAGAAAACATCCTAAAACATGCAGACAGGATGTTTACCTTTTACCTGTTTGTCCAGCTTATCTTACCACTTTGTATTCCTTATCCTTTATTTAGTGTTCCTGCAGCTCGGCTGGTAGAGCATTGTGTTAGCAGCGCAAAAGGTCACAGGTTTGATTCCCAGGGAACATACGTACTGATAAAACATGTAAGATGCCTTTTGATAAAAACGACTCCTAAATGTGTAAATGTAAAATATAAAAACATAAATGTGTCCTCATTTCAGTCTCTACTTTTAATTTCATAAAAAAAATTTATATAGCGCTTTTCACAATTGTTAATTGTTTCAAAGCAGCTTTACATGAATAGATGTAGGGGAAAACACAGAAAAATCGATAGATAATATAAGAAGCAGAATACAGCGGCTAATAATAAACCGTACAAGCGATCGTAGTAATAATATAACGTATACAGGAAAGTGCTAAGTTAAGACAATGTTGGTTGATTCTCCAGGGGATGAAAAAAAACCTAGGAGAAAAACCCTGTGGGAAAACTCCTAGGAGGAGAAAAATCTTTGAAAGAGATGCATATATATATATATATAATATATATATATATATAACACGATAGGGATATTAAACGGGTAGGCGGATTAAACTGGTTCAGCCGGTTGTCACTGTTCAGGCATTGGGTGGGCATCACGGTGAAGGGCAGCCAGTAGATCAGTGGTGTGATGAACTTCACAGCAGCAGGAACTGGGTCTGTTTGTCTCAATGTCCTCGGGGTCGAGGACGAGACAGGGAGATAAACAGAATCCTATTAGCATAGGGGCCGTTCGCATGTAATGCAAGTGTCATACAGTATTTTGGTTTAAAATCCGCTCGGTTCCAGACAGGCTAACTATTGCGGCATAGGTATATTACCCAGATGAGTTATGTGAATGCTTTGTTCTGGACAAACTGACTATTGCGGGATAGGTACATTGACTTGACATTTTATTTAAATGCTTTGTTAAAGAAGAATGTCTTAAATGACAAGTTCGGTTTTTTACACTTAAAGCCCTGTTTTCAGATTGTTTATGATGAAATAGAATGGTTTTGAAAACAGGGCTTTAAGTGTAAAATACCGAACTTGTACTTAAAGTTTAGACGTAAAGTGATCGACTGTGTCTGATTCTCTAACATTATTTGGAAAATCATGCCAGAGCATAGGGGTTAGATATGAAAAGGATGTACCACCTTTAGACACTTTTGACATTCTAGAGATAATTAATAGGCCAGAATTTTGTGATCGCAGTGTACGTAAAGGATTGTATTGGAATTTGGAATTTATCCAATTTCTTGCCAAATACTTCCAATGGATTAACACAGTGCAATGTAAATCAACCTAATACAATTCTTCCCTGTTAATATAAATTGATGTCATTTATATTGCAATGCTGACGCAACGCCCTCCCTTCTGTACCTCACTTGGTATGCGCCAATGACGCATGGACGTCCCATGTTCCCTGTTCGCCCATCAACCCCTATCATGCATATCCAGGTAATGCTAATGAGCGCCGCTGCCATGGAAATGTGTGACGAATGGCGCTTTCACGCTGCCTTAGATCTAGCCCTTGGCCGTGCCATTTCCTGTTTCCCGAGCCGCTCGCCACTCAAAGCCTGACACTGATATCCACCATCTGCTCCGCAACGACAGGACAAATCGCGCACAGAGCCCTTCAATTTCCCCCTGCTGCCATTAAAGACAACTGATTCAATAGAGAGCGGGAATGCAGGCATGTGGGACTAATCTGTAAGGCAGGGCAGGAAAAACAACTCTTGCCCTGTAATTGACAAATGTCAGCTCCCAGCACTCTTGCGCATTCATTAAAGAGAGTAAATGATCCAGATTTCCTCATGTCCATTTGGAACTAAAGGGAAATTCACTTAGAATGAATTGTGCCCACTGATAGCGATATTTATTTGCGTGTGCTGTCTGCTTAGTTTTAGCACTCGATTCACTAAAGGAATTATGTAAATCAGATAATGGCACAAACAGAACCAAAACGTAGCACTGGAAGCATTTTGAGTAATGCAATTCTCCATTTTGCAGGCCGATTGTGAGTGCTGGCTTGTGGAGAGTGTATAGACTATCATGATCTAGTATCTGTACTGTATCGCTTCAATACAACAATCCAGACACCTGAATTGTCTCTTTATAATGCAGAAAGTGCACTAGACTACACCAAGAATCTGGACATATGCCCAGTTATAATGCATTTATGTATCATTTGGTCATCATTTGATGAACTATTGCTGCCTTAATCGATAAAGATGTATACAAACATCCTTTCCTAATAAAATTACATTTACCACCTAGTTTTGTGGGCACATTAATTGTGGCAGGCAAATTAAGTAAATGTAGCTAAAGTCAATTTTGTTAATTTAATTTCTACATAAATGTATCCAACACAATGTAAAAAAGATTCAGTGAAAATATAACTTTGATATCTTTAATATTGACTGAGTAAGGTCATGTCAAAGATTAAAATTAAAACTTTCCAATTTGCTTACGAGACTTCAGGCTGGATTTCACAGAAGAAGGACAAATACTAAAGTATTGGCTAATGTTGTTTCAGTGCACTTAGCACCTGGTTTTAAATAACAAAACACAACTACAACATCATCTGGACATAGAAAAATACACAACTCACCAAAAAGACAATAGTGAGTGTGTTCACCTCTCGTCTCGGTGTTAACCAAAACACACAGACAATTACCACCACCATGTTGTTGAAAGCTTTCATATGGTGGGGGGTGAAATTACTGTCAACATACTCACATGAACACACATAATGGGAAAAGCAGAAACTCTTTTGAGCTCAGGGAGAGGTTGCGCATTACACCCAGAAGTCCCCTGCAGATGTCCCAAAGAAGTGTAAGCAGATCCAGGCTGCACATCCTGAAAGAGCCCTTAGACAGGAAACACGGCCAGATGGAGCTTCCTGTGTCATAAATAGTGAGTGAACTGTGCGCACAATAAACCTGCTCATAAACCACATCAGATGATTTACAAACAACAAGGTCTGCCTTTTTTTGATCCATGAAAACAATGATTAGGGTGTGAGCTGAAAATAGCTACATCCTTTAATGACTAAGTTTTGAAATGGGCTATATGAACTGAATGCCTTTCTGAGAAACACAAGGAATTTTACTGATATTAAACAAAATATTTACTGATCACGCAAGTATCAATGATAGTATGGTCCGTCAATATGGTATTTTATTATTATTACTATCAATAATAATTCAGTATCATGCACATATTAGGCTACAGTACAAATTTCACCACCTGATAATATCATTATACCGAACACACGTTTTGACGTGACGAGCCACACTCACGACACTCAGAATGCACGTTTTGACGTGACGAGCCACACGCACGACACTCCGAACGCACGTTTTGACATGACGAGACGCACACACACAACACTCCGAACACACATTTTGACACGAAGAGACACACGCACCACACACCAAACGCATATTTTGATATGACGAGCCACACGCCGAACACACGTTTTGACATGACGGGCCACACGCACTAGCCTGACTCCGCCCTCCTACGTGCTTCCGCTTAATTTTCATTTCGCTTCAGTACTACGTCTGGGACTGCTGTGTAGAGTTTCGTTTTCTCCTGCAACAATCTGCAGGTCCAATCAGCAAACAGAGGGGGGTGGCTAAGAACGATTACGTTGAGGTTGTGCGTCAGTTTGAGTTGTAGTTCAGTAATTGCAGCGGAGAAAGACGTGAGAAAAGCTATTCGGGCAGATCCAATAGTCTGGTATGTATGTACTCTCGTACATTCATTTCATTTGTACAGAGAGTCTGGCCACGCTCCATTGCAAAGCGTTACTTCTGTTAAGGAGGGTCCTCTGTTGAAGTTTAAAACTATTGGATCTGCCCAGAGTCACTCTGGATCTGCCATAGCCAATCGCTAACGTGTGGTCGTGACGTATATCATGCACCGAAACCGGCCGGAAACAACAAGTCAGAATAATCAGACAAACAAAACTAAGCAAATCTGGTTCTTGCTCCGGCTTTAACTTCTGTATATTCGGCAGTTTTGCAACAACGGACCGAATAGCTTTTCTCACGTCTTTCTCCGCTGCCATTACTGAACTACAACACAAACTGATGCATGACCTCAATGTCATTGTTCTCAGCCACCCCCACCTGTTCCCTGATTGGTCCTGCAGATTTTTGCAGGAGAAAACGAAACTCTAAAGAGCAGTCCCAGACGTAGTACTGAAGCGAAATGAAAATTAAGCAGAAGCACGTAGGAGGGCGGAGCCAGGCTACACGCACCACACACCGAATGCACATTTTAACGTTACAACCACACTCCAAACACACATTTTGACACGAAGAGCCACACACACCACACACCAAACACATATTTTAACGCGACGAGCTACACGCACGGCACTCGGAACGCATATTTTAACTTGACGGGCCACACGCACGACACTCGGAACGCACGTTTTGACATTACGAGTACTAATATGCACTCTTTAGGTGCAAATGTATACTTTTTGAAAGGGTACCACCCAAGTGACAGCAAGGGACTGTTTTTGACAATTTTTGGTGACCGTGCATTTAAAGGTTCATAATGGCAGTATTAAATCATTACTATAAGACAAAAGTTTGTTCCATGTTCTCTTGTTTTCTATCATCATAGTAATATTTACCACAAGAGGTAAATTATAAAGACTACTACAGAAGTGTTTATTTACATTTTAAATGATTGGAGACGAATGGTTTTGAGCCGATGGAAACCAATTGTGCCTCTCTAGTTTGTATTGTGATTTAAATGTGAGAGTGGATATCGGAATGCGCTTACGTGGTGTGTGTTTAATTGCTGCTTACAGAGAGCATTTGGTGTTCTGCAGTAGTGGAGTTTGGCAAAGCTGTGCAGAGCTCAGTGGTTGGTTCAAACATTGGCCTCTTTTCCAAAGGAGAACTAATTTAGTGCAGACAGACTTCACAGCCAGCAGTGCCTCACTTCTAACAAGAGCAAGGTGCCTGCAGTGCTCAGATACAAACATGTGCTCTGCTAAAACAGAAATGGCCGTGAAGGTCTTTTAAAGCTGTAATAAACTGTAAGGGGTGCATTACAAATACACACAAAGTGAGGTCATTCTCACACCCGATTAAACTTTGTATGTATTGCTCATCTTTGCGTGTTATATAGAATAAAGAATATAAAAGTGCACTGTGTGATATAACAACAACAACAAATTTGGGTTATTTTCAAGTATAGGACTAAACAGGACTAACCCGACACATTGGGTTGTTGGGTCAAATATAAAAAAGTTTAATTTTTCAGAGTGTATATGGCCTAATGGCAGACACATGATCATGGGGGTGATCATGCACGAGCTGTTCCCCTGATTTTAATCTGGTGACGTTGATAATTAAGCACATTGCACTCATAATCTACAATCTATCCACATCCCAGCACAGTGCCTACTTGTCTTTGTATAAGCCTATTTTATCTCCTCCACTGGAAATGCTTTTTAGGCAGACTGTAATATTCCCTTTATTGAGTGCGTATCCCCTTTGTTCAGAAATATGAAGGTAAGTCGTGCCTTTGTCTGAGAGAGGCTATGATGAATAACTCCCAGGGCCCGTTTGGGACCCGGCTTACGTGTTAACGCGTGTACGGCTAGACTTTCAGGGGGGCGCTGCTCTTTTCAATTGATGCTCGCAGCAATAAAAGAGCGAACATTATAATAACCCGGCTGAAAGAGACGTCGGGTTAGCGGCACGACATCACCGGCAGCTACGCGCAGGCAGAGCGCCGTGATCCGGCAGGATTATATGTGGCGTTGGTGTGGCAGGCGCTAAGGGAGAGGGGCTTTTATTATGGAGTGTTTTATTGCTGACGGGGGTAAGACTGGCAGGGGAGGAGATGCAATAAAAGGAAGCTGTAAAATATTGCGCCCTGAGCTTCCAGTTGTCCTGTTGCTTGGTGGAAAAATTACAGCGCGGTTGTGGGCGAGATAGAGGGAGGGGCGCTTGTGTATCTTGACTATGAGTTTTAATGTGCATATACAAACAAGCGAGGCTATCCGTGCGTGTGTACGCTAGGTGCCTGACAGAAAGGTAGTAGGTGTTAATATTGCAGTTAGGCCTCTGGAATAAAATAACAATCTTGAAATATCTTTACCCGTGGCGTTATGAGATATGTCGCGCCGGCCTGAATCTAATTTCAGTTTCACCTTAGACAGACACACACACATTATGCCTTACTCTATGTGTGTGGATAAGTCTGCAGCTGGCATTTTAACACACTGTCACCTCCGTTTTAGGACTTGCCTATAGTTAATGACCCAAATATCTTGCATCAATCTGCAATGTTGGGATGCAAGTGAATCAACCGTGAAATACAACAGAGCAATTAATCAGTCTTACGCTTGTTATACAGAGTTCATCACAATAATGACTAATTTGCTTGGTGGTTAGTTTAAGGTTCATCACTAAGGTTCGCACATGCCACCCTAATCCCTTTTTGGGTGTTATTCTTCATAGACTGCTGGGTAGTAATCCACCCCTCTAAAATAAATCTAAACCCTACAGTCTCCTTGAATTTATAGACACATGCATGCAATCTATCCATCACCTGATAGTGTGATGGTATCTATGGATGTAAAACAGGGTACAGGGTGACCCTCAGACATTTCAGCAGCAGTCAATACACCAAACCAAGGCTAAATACCTCCTCAGACTGGTTTCCCATATCAACTACTGTATATTCTAACTTTTAGTGACGATGGCATATAAATGAATAGGTTGAAGTCAGTATATGTTTGGACATGGTGTGTGATAGAGAGAGCGGCAAACACAGCCTCTCCCTGCATCTCTTATTACTGCTGTTTTGGCAGCTGACTGTGGGTAATGGACGCCGAGCTGTCAGGGAAATTTGTAGCTGTCTGCTTTACAGGGGCTCTCCATTCCAATCAGCAGCTGTCAGCCCGGGCCCGGGTGGATATTAATGACGGCCACTAACTGCCTCGCAAATTCTCCACACTATTTGGGAGCTGGCATGAAATAGGGTTGTGCTTTCTCAGTGCGCTGCGGTAGACTAATGGAAAGAGCTCGGATATCTCACTGCACCAGAGACGCAGGCTCCGAATACGCCAGCCAACCACGGCCTCTTTCTGAAGGATTAGCAGGCTGAGGTCTCTCTTTAGTGGGTATTTACAGGTGAGTCTTGTTGCCCTCATAATTCTCCCCTTATTAATTGTCATGTACGACACGGTATGTAATGGCTATAATTGGGCGATGATCGTAAATAAAGCTCGGCTGGCTGGGACGTAGGAGGTTGAACTAAAAGAAACGTTCAGGCGGGGCAATAAACGCCAGGCTGACAGAGCAAGCGTGTGTGGGCTGACTAAAGAACATGGAGGACGTTTGGTTTAAAGGGACTTTTGGGAGCAGCTCACCAATAAATCCTTCAGGCCAGAAGGGCAAGGGTGGGCAGATATAGCAGCTCTCATGGCAGTGTGGGGGAGATTGTGGCTGGGATGGATCAAGCGTTCAATCGTTTATTTCTAGTAGACTAAAATATACACTCGGAAATTAATATGTAACCGTGTCTGTGAAATCCAGGCTAAAGTCTAATCATCTAGTTATGAGATTAGGAGCATCAAAGTTTGATTTCACTTACTTTAATTTCAATCTTTTATATGACCTTACTCAGTCAATATTATTAAAGATATCAAGGTTACATTTTAACAGAATGTTCTAGGATGATTTTTTAAAGGTTTCGTTCTTTCTGTGTTTTTGAAGCTTTGCTTGTGTTTACAGTGCGCAATATAACATGTGTTCCTGTTTCACGTGTAAAAAAACAAGGTATTTTTTACACAATTTACTTATTTCTAGGGGTGTAACGATTAACCGTAAAATGCGCGTTTTCTCAATGAATGAATTTGAATAAATTACGGTGAAATCCCGGCACATCCGAACGCCAGGGGGCGCTCTTGTGCAGAAACTCCCTTTGTGCCACAGAAGTAGTAGTATTACAAACGCTATTCCAGGAAATGTCTACAGGAATATTTATACGCTGTTTTTCAAATTGTTTCAGGTATTTTCATGATAAAGAATATTTTGAATGATTTTTATTTAACGAGTGTTGCTTTTTAATTTCACGTTATAAACGACTCAGACTCATAATGATTTTAGATTGATAAGGACTTCCTACTGATCACAGAGCCGTAGTACACGCACAAGCTGTGCATGAAACAAAGAATCGCAGCCTTGCGATTCAGAATCGATTTCAGACATTTTTAATGGGACACACGCGATTGAATAGTTACATCCCTACTTATCTCAATAGCGCTGTTTTCACTGTCCTAAAAACGGGCTGATGTCTTCCTTGTTCTATGAAGTCCCTCCTTAAGAAATACGTATCGAGTTCTGATTGTGTAGTTTGTTTAGTGTGTTGTGATTCGATTGCAGCTTAGCCGTTAGCTTAGCTGGCGACTGACGTATTCCTGTGGGCGGAGTGTAGTCAAAAAACTGTTCTAGTGACGTCATTAAAGAAGAAAGTAGAGGGCTGTAGTCCAAACTGGTCGTTTGTTGTAGGCTTTGAAATGGGAATTCTGTTAAAGAAAATATATCGCCTGGCAGTGAACTTTGAGCTTTATCTTTTTGCAGGTATTATTTATGTTATTATAGCAACATTACACACTAACTAACGTTTAAAAATGGGATCAGAAAGAACGTGACCAGTATTTCACATATAACTGCACAAAGAATCAAACTCCAATGCAGATGAAAGAAAAACAAGATCACAATTAATGATAGTTTTGAATAACTATACATAACAAAACGTGTTGCCAGGTGCCAGACTCTTAACCATAGGCACCTGCAGATATCCCCTGTCTGATCTGGTTACTTCCCGATCATAACACAATTACAAGGCACTATTGTGTTAGGCTTTGTCTTTTCAGTCATCAGTAATGTCAAGGTGAAAACCTTTATTATCTCCTTGGACCACAAAGGAAAATTACACATCACATCAAAACGCTAACCTGTTTTATCACGTCAAAGCATCTGTTTTGATCGCTTATAGCCTCTCTTAACTGTGTTTTCATAAGGGATTTCTGTTTTCTCTTGACTGCCGCGTGTGTTAAGTTCGGTTTTGCTTCATCTTTCATCTCGAGTCTATCAGTCGTCACTCATCTGAGGCCTTACGGTGCAATTAAAACTAATGCCAGTGGCCATTACACATTCCTGACCTGTGACAGCCGCTTATTATACACTTACGATGTGTAACAAGCCGTTGTCTTAAGATTTATTTTCCAGTCACGGCCAACAGAGATGTGTCTTTCACTTTCCTTACGGTGAACGTGAGCCAAATTCATAAAAATATAAAAGGAAATAGAAGTCAGTATTTACTTTCCAGACATCTTTGTGTCACTCCAAAAGTATGCTTGTTTTTTTATGGTGGGTTTTTTGGTACACTTTCAGATAGGGTGACCATACGTGCCATTTTCCTCAGGCCATGATTTCGGGTGTGTCCTCCGGAAGTCGCATTTATTGACCGCATACGTTATCAAGGTACATACATTTCAGTTAAAAACATTATAAAATTAATATTTATTTCTTATACAATCATTGTAGTTTTATTCTTACTTTAAAAATTAGCGGATGCTTTTCTGAAATACAATCTGAAATATTAAACCTCGATGACGTATGCAGTCGACCAATATGACCGCCAGAGGACGCACCCGAAATCTTGGACAGGAAAATGGCACGTATGGTCACCCTACTCTCAGAAAAAAAGGTACAAACAGTAGCGGCCGGTGACTTCTTTTTTCGAGGGCGCACAATGCGAAGTTGGTCACAACATGTATGTAGCCCGTCATGTGTGTGGTCGAGTGATCCTGTGTGCATCACGTGTCTTGTCAAAATAAGTGCCTGCTGCAGACGCATCTAAAGGGTTTGTGATAAAAGAGACGCTTGCGTTTGCCAGATACTCGCATAATCTCATGTGTAATCAGAGTTTAGTGTTAAGGGAGTGTCTTGCATGTATTTTGTGAAGGTGAACGTCTCTTTTATCATAAACGGTTTTGACGCGTGTGCACCAGGCACTTACTTTGACAAAACACGTGATGCACATGGTTCACATGATGCAACAAATCACATATTTTGAAAAAAGCAGCAACACACATGACACTCCGAAAACATATTTTGAATTTGCCTCCCCTCGGATGAGCAGTCACGAGCCGCCACTGGGTACAAAAGTTGTCACTGGGATGGTACCTTTTAAAAAGGTCCTAATATGTGCTGCATGTTATTTTGTGTATTGGTATAATACAATGTGTTTGTTTGATTTATGGTTAAAAAAATACATTATTTCCACATACCATAAATTTTGTAGCTCCAGATTTCACTCTCTTCCTGAAACGCACGGATTTGAAAAGCTCTGTGTCCCTGATTGGACAGCTAATCTGTACGTTGTGATTGCCCTGAATACCTCTGACATCAGCCGGAAATGTGACTCTCCTTACCATGTTTGAAAGATTCAGTCAGAACAGAGATTTACGTTGGAGACGATAACTCGCATCATCGTTTATTTTGGGGTTTGTACCTTTTGCATATCGTTAACATGTACTAATACACACTTACACACCAAAGGAAATGTAAAAATTTGAATCGGACAATAGGTGCTCTTTAAAACTTATTTGCAGGTAAGAATGACTGTCAGTTTACTATCAGCAAAAATGAACCCCAGCTGTTACTAGGATGGTGGTACCCTTTTAAAAAAGTACATCTTTGTATCTAAAGAGATCATATTAGTACCTCAGAGGTACATTTTTGGTATCAAAAAGTGCATATTACCTCAAACCTACATATTGGGACATATTAGGACCTTCTTAAAGGTTACTACTCCAATGACAGCTAGGCACCATTTTAATCATTTTTCTGGCAGTGTATTTATAGTTTACCAAAGCAGGTGGCTGGGATATATTCACATATACTTACAACTCAGTCAGGAGGACCTTAAACAGTAAAGAAATAAATTAAATAAGGCCACTAATATAAAAAAAAAATAAAATAAAGTCTCTAAGCAAATTAGTGGTATCTCTCGATCTACTTCCCCATATATATCTAACCAATGTATGCAAGTTAAACATGCTTGAATGCATGTCAGTATTTGCATGCTCTATAGTAGATGGAACTTTTTCCTGTCACGGGCATAGAGATGAGGGGAGAGATATAAACAATTGTTTATGCGAGCTACTGAAATGTGGTAAAGCAGGTGAGATGAATACTTGTGTTTTCACATCAGGCTTATTCGAAGCATAGAGAGGTGAAGCCAGTGAGTCTGGAGGCTCATACGCCCTCTCCATAATGCTACACACACCCAACCCTGTCAAACAAGCACAACATGTAACTACACATTCGCACGCACACACACGCACAAAGATACACCGAATGTGGGACTGGACGGATCTCTCAACACAGACTTGCTTGTTGTTTTGGCAACAGATAAGAAAGCAAAGAGAATACACTTGATAACAGACAACGGCTCACAAAGAGAGGTGTCATCATGATAAATTTTAGCATAGTGATTTGGCCTCGACTTCCGACAGCCTCCGCTGTTTGTGTGTATACCTGCCTGTCTCTCCGAAACGGCTCATTAAGATCTAGCCCACATATGAGGCGCATTCCATCACACCTGGAGATGGGCAGCGTTGACTTATGAGTTTGTCTGAGTCTTTGGACGGTGGCAAACAGAGGACTAACTGCCCTGGCCCTCAAGCGTGCACTATATCGCACTATATTTAGCAGACATTATTTATTATGGAGCATGCATTCGTTTAAAAAAAATTGTATAGACGCACAGATTGTGCAACTGGAGATAGGAGCCAAAAAGTTGTTAGAAAAGTATTTATTGCTCACCTGAGGCATCAGGTGTGTGAGCGCTTGAAGCCTGCGGTTGAGCTAGAGATCGGCAGAGCCAAGAAAACAAAAAGGAATCATGTGCAGAATGTTGAATCGCTTTGTTATGTGAATACTTTGGCCTTTTTCCAAGGATGTTTAATCAAGAGGCTAGTTTAAACATAATATCTTGGGAACTAATGAATGTACATCATTGAAAAACAGTGGTTGGAATATTTGAGTCAGAGGTCTGTGGGCGTACAACCAGCCTGTAATATAGAGAGGTGGCTATCTCTACATAATAGGACCAGAGGGAACGAATGAAAGAGCCAATGGGCGGGTGTTGATCTTTTGGCCCTAAGAAACCAGTACTTAGTGACATGAAAAGTACGTGACTGAACAGGACACAGCAACCCAGCTGTGTCACCGCATCATTAGTGAGGTATGTAATCTTAGATTTCGACAGATTGCACCGCCTATCTCTCCAATATGGTCACACCTGTTTCCTAGTAAACATAGATACAAAGAGAGTAAAGGAGAAGACATGTAAATCACTTTTTTAAGGCTTTATTTGTTCTGAGAGTTAAGACGCTATACGTGACCTTTAGCAATTTTAACTTGATGGTTATGAAGGAGCAATATGGTTAAATGTTGGGTGCAAATGCAACCGTGATTGTCAGGTGAAAAGGCCACAATGTTTTCACAAAGCTGACTGATTTCTCATGCATGACTGAAAAAACACTGATTTAATCTGATCCTCATTCCAGGACGCAATTGTTTTATTGTTTGGAAGCTATGCAGAACCAACCTGACTTCCTGTTAGGTTAGTGCTTTGTGTCATCTTGCGTTACGCCTTTAAGTTTATACTATACGACCGGAGTGGTTTGGTTTGTTTCTACACCACAAGTATTATAATTTTCCTCCGAAAAAAAATGAACGTGTCACCTCAGTTGTTTTATTGCCATTTATCATCCATCTGTGGTGAGGATGATGATGCACGCATACACAAATCCACGCAGCATGCCATTACTTCACACGCATACTTCACACAAAATCCTATTTTATTGGAGGTGAAATTTTTCGCACTTGTATTTAGCCGGTGGATTTTACTTTCTCAACACTTTCGCCAAATCGTGTATCACTTTACACAGGTGAAGTGTGAAAAAAACCCAAAATGCCTTTTTTATTGCACGGTGCTTTTTTAATAAATATGAAATCTACACTACCACACTAGCAAGATACGGTTTATTCACCAGAACCAGATTAAATAGCATACATTTTTGTAAGGTTTTTATGTTTGCTAAAAAAAATTATGTTAAGAGATATATACTGTGAACTTAATGTATAGACCAATAATTTAAAATCCCTGTAAAGTCAGATACCACCCTACCAAATTTAAATGATGGAAAAACGCCATGTAAATAAAATAAGTTCTGCTCACAAACATTGGGGTCGTGTCCCTTTGTCAGCGCTGAAACCACACCCACTTGTGGGAAAGCTATCGTCCCTAATCAACTTTCAAACACCGCTACAACCTGAATAAATGCTCGTAATTGTGTTAGGGGCGGGAATATGTGCGGTGGCTCAAGTGTGTCATCGAGCCCCCATTTTAGGCCTGCCTACAAAATCCTGAACACGTAAAAGATGAAAAACTTTTTAAAGATCTAACTCTGCAATTCAGTACTACATAGTTCACATAGTCTTTGTGGCATGTTTCAGCAATACATTTCTAACATTTATAATGTGTTTAGAAACAATTTTCATGATTGACTTTACAGGGACTTTTACGGGGAAATAATTTTTCCAGGTTAAAAGTTACAAGTTAAAGAGACACTCCACTTTTTTTGAAAATATGCTAATTTTCCAGCTCCCCTAGAGTTAAAGGAACAGTATGTAAGAAATTTATATCAATTAATCATAAAATGGCCCTGATATGTCCCTAGACATTTAGAAATCATTTTCATTTCAAATACTTATATCACTGACAACAGTGGTCTGGCCAGGATATTGTCATTTAAAAAGTGCAGTCGCAGCCCTCAACTAATGTTTATGTTGTCATGTTGTGTATTGGCCACCAGTTGTGTGATTGCAGTACCAGTTTTAGCCACAGGTTTTGTGATTGCAATACCAGTTTTGGCCACAATCCTACATACTGTTCCTTTAAACATTTGATTTTTACCGTTTTGGAGTCCATTTAGCCGATCTCCGGGTCTGGCGGTACCATAAGTTAGTTACATAGTGTACTAAGAACGACAGAAAATGAAAAGTTGCAAATTATTTTGGGCGAAATGGCTAGGAACTATACTCTTATTCCGGCGTAATAATCAAGGACTTTGCTGCCGTAACATGGCTGGAGGAGGCGCAATAATATTACCCAGTGCCAGAAAATTGTCCCCTGTTATTGAAAGTTACCAAGGGGACTATTTTCAGGCGCTGCATAATATCATTGTGCCTCCTGCAGCAATGTTACGACAGCAAAGTCCTTGATTATTACGCCAGAATAAGAGTATAGTTCCTAGACAAATCGGCCTAGAAAATCGCAACTTTTACTTTTCCGTCGGCCTTAGTACACAATGTAACTACAGAAGAGTCAAGTTTTAAATAGGAAAAATAGTGAAACTCTTTGGTTATTTTTGAGCGTGATGCTAATGGTCTGATCAGATTCAGGGGATTGTGCTGGGCTATGCTGGGGGTGGTACCGCCGGACCCGGAGATCGGCTGAATGGGTTCCAAAGCTGTAGGAATCGGGTGTTTAACTATAGGGGAGCTGGAAAATGAGCATATTTTCAAAAAAATATGTGGCCCTTTAAAATCTAGAAGTTAACTTAAAAATAACCAGTCAAAAACAATGGTAAAAAAATAAGGAGCTCAGATGCAAAAGCTGCTAAACACCACCACCCTCAAAAATGAGATGTTATTAACCAAATGCTCTCGGCACAAATGCGTTCATCAAATATTTCCGAATCAAATGTGTTTCATCTCAGTTTCCTGTATCTCCACAAACAATCGATAATATCAACAGAGGCATTCATAAAATGATGTCAACTCAAAGAATGTTGGGTCTCTTGTTTCTGTAACAACGACACTCCAAATAGCACTATAATTATTGTATCTTCATGAGAGGTAGAGGAATTTCTGATTTAACAATTGAACTTTAAAAGCAGGAGGCATGAGAAGACAGGACAGCGAGTGCTGACGAATGTGCTGAAGATCAGATTTAAAAAATTATGTCAGATAGACTGACGGAGAGGAAGTTGGCATAAGCATGGAGAAGTGTAAATCTAAACCCGTCTTTCATTTTTAGTAAAGTTCCATTGCTTTGAAGATTGAGAGAAGCAAATAATTCATAGTTTTGTCCAACCACACCATCTGTTAGCCCACATTCTGTATAATATACCCTCTCTACACTGCAAATCAGTTTGCTTACACCACTACTGTCTCCTCACACTTAAATTAGTCCTTTGGATGTTATTGTGCTGTCATAATTCATTGTAATAATTTGTTGAGTTGGCTCGTGTGAGAGCATAGCTTAATTTGTTATTCAGATGCTTTACCACCTGTTTGCAGGCCTGTGATTTTTGGTGGGCTGCCATGCAAGAAAGGCATTTTAGAACACAAAGGGACCTTTCGTCTGTCACAGAGAGCTAGTTATTACCGTCTCAGGATGGGGACCATTTGAGAGGGATCTGAGAAGTGGCCAAAGCTAACCAGTTAACCAGGATGGAAAGTACTGTAAACATTAGAGACTCACAGCCAAAGCCAGGATGGCTATTAGTGTATGTGGGTAAAGTAGAGATCCTAAATAATACACATACACAGGCAAAACAAGGGAAAGTATGGTATAAATGAGCCTTTTTATCATATTTAAAAAAAGCCAAGTGCTTTTCATTAAACAGATTGCACATTTGTGCCCATTGTTTTTCAAATGCACTATACATTAAACCGTTTAATACCAGGGGCCAGTTGAAAAAAGTTAAGTTCCACGGGTGTTGATTTTTTTCTGTAAAATGTATACCTAATCTGTCAAATGTCAATGTCTGTGGTAACCGTGTTAAAACAGTCCTTTGAATTAATGGATTGCTCACGCGCAGTGTAATGGCATGACGCGAAGCCACCTTGGGTGTGCATTATTTTCGAATAATTCAATGGCCCGTCGTCAATTATTCCTAACAGGGAAGACTTTGGCTCCAAAACTTTTTTTTTAAATCTAGTTTTTTGATTGTGCATCCCAATTAATATCAATCAAACTGTGGTCGGTTGTTTTTATTTAAAAAAATTTTTTGACAAAAATGTTAAAAACGCAACATGTTAGGAAAGCTGGATTTATTTGAATATACAAAAAATTAAAGGGGACAGAAATAATAAAAGCTGACAGGTAATAAGTAAGGAATAATTGACGATGGGCCACTGAATTATAAGAAAATAATGCACACCTAAGGTGCAATGCTGCACAACGCACCGCGGGTGTGCATTATTTTCAAATAATTCAAAGGACCGGAGTCAATTATTCCTCTTATACCACGGTTACCACAAACATTGCTCTGGTGCCGATTTTTAAGACATTTGACAAGTTAGGTGTGTGGTTATCATTAATGCATACCCACTGAACATTTCTCAGCCAATCAGAATACAGCATTCAACAGACCCATTGTATAAGACATATAAAAATATATATTAACCAAGGTTGTAATGCGGCATGACACAAAGTGAAAATAATTTTCAAATAATGCAATGGCCCGTCATCAATTATTCCGCTTATGCTACAGTTACAACCAGAGACATTGCTGTGATGGTTATTTTAAGACATTTGTGCGTTAAGTCAGGTGTGCGTTTATTAAAAAATAATGCATACCTGTGGAACATTTCTCAACCAATCAGAATATAGCATTCAACAGCCCCATGGTATATGTATATTTATACCACGGGTCTGTTGAATGCTGTATTCTGATTGGCTGAGAAATGTTCCATGGGTATGCATTCATTTCTGATAACCGCACACCTAACTTGTCAAATGTCTTAAAAATAGGCACCAGAGCAATGTTTGTGATAACCGTGGTATAAGAGGAATAATTGACTCCGGTCCTTTGAATAATTTGAAAATAATGCGCACACGTCATGCCGTTACATCGTGGGTGTGCATTATTTTCAAATATGTTCCGTGGGTATGCATTAATGATAACCACACACCTAACTTGTCAAATGTCTTAAAAATAGTCACCAGAGCAATGTTTGTGGTAATAAGAGGAATAATTGACTCCGGTCCTTTAAATTATTCGAAAATAATGCACACCCATGGGTAACGGCACTCCGCTTCACGTTGTGCCGCATTGCACCTTGGGTGTGCATTATTTTCTTAAAATTCAATGGCCCGTCGTCAATTATTCCTTATATATATATATATCTCTCAGGACCAGAATCCAGTCTGCATGCACAAGCCCTGTGAAAGTTTCAAAGATATAAGTAATCATGCATTTGGTCCCAGTTTGATACATTTGGTCCCTTTGTATCTGAGAAAGCACATCTGATCTATCAGTCCCATCAAAACAAAACACTCAAGCAAAAAGCCCTTAAGCAGCAGAACCAGGTAGCTACTGAATGGAATTCAAGTTCAACCACAATGCCACCCACCAGCGCGGAGCCTACGGATCAAATAAATTCGGAAATGCACAGTTTTGCGGCTGAGCTATTAGTGGCTTTCGGAGCTGGCAGTTGTGGAGATAGATGGATTAGCTGACTTTAATAGCTGGCACAGCAGCATTAGAGCTGAGCCGAAGCGGTAGACGAGGAACAATACGGCACATTAGAGAGGCAGCCAGCAAACACGAAGCGGGAAAAAAGCTACTTCTAATTAGCATTCATTAACTGTAGAGGAAAGAGCGATTATGGTCTTTAAGAAGTGCATCAGCTAATGTTACTTTTTCACATGTCAGCACATTTGAATTGAAAGGTATTTGTGCCTATGCGGCCGGGGGGGAGTGTTTGTTTGCATGGTGATCTCAAACAATGCTTAGTCTTTGTCTAACAATGCTTAGTTATGTATGTACTGTAACTCGAGCATCACTGTTGGGTTAGGCCTGATGCTCAAATGATATGCCTGCTTATCCATATCAAATGAGCTAAACCAAACACAGCAAGCATGCAGGGAAAATTTAGTTGCGCTTCCTTATTTGCAGAACCTCAACAATATTCCCTGTATTGTAGACTGGAACACCCTGACCAATTATTTGCTTAAATTAGCCTTTTCTGACTCTAGCATATCAGCCCAAATTGTTCACAGTTTGCCCGCGGCTAGAAAAAATATTTTCTTTTTTCATGTTGACAGTCTCCCAGCGCCTTGAGGAAATTGCTTCGGGTTTATGTATTGCTGTGTGAGGCCTATTCCCAGACGGTCAATATTTGTCTGTTTGTTTGCCAGTGAGGCCCATAGATTAAACGGGACAGGTTAGCAAGCCTCATCTAAACAGTGAGACACTGTCATTTGAGAAGTTAATCTTTCCCCCTTATTCGCATTCTCTAATGAGACGCTAGTCAAACATTACTCGGTCTCTTGTTGTTATTAGCGCATTCACCTGAACAATCACTTCTGTGTTATATCATGATTCATGCCGAAAGCTTGAAAATGAAGGGGTCACGTGACATCCACTGTTGATTCTACCAAACCGACTGTTTGCACAACTCTCAGGGCATAAAAGTGTCTGTGATTACCGAGTGGATGTGTTGATACGGCCTTAGGTGGGGTGGGCGTGGAGCTGATGATTCAGTTACCTTTGTAAAGGCACACAAAGGGCTGACCTTGTGTCTGTTATATGTGTCCTTTGACAAATTGACCTTCCCCTACATCCCTGAGAAGATACGGCCCTCATTAGTCCCACAGCCTGCCAATAATAGGCTGTAAATATGCGAGACGAAGGAGAACGACAGGAATCTTTTTGAGCGAAATTGTTGGATCACCAACTGCTTAAGCAAGAGCCAAAGCGGAGGAAAAGAAGAATGCTTTGCTAAATTCCTGTCATCTCCTGATCCCGTGCATTGTTGCCTCCGTTGTGAATGGTCAAGGTTCACCAAGAGCGCACACTAAACACGCACACACACACATATACACACACCCTCCCCACCTTCCTCCTGTCCTGTGTGCTCAGCTAATATTGACTCTCCTGGCTAACACTGCCTCTATTGAGCTGAGCCATTCACAATAATGTTTGACCAGCATTAGAACATCATTGAGATAACAGAAGAGGCGAGGACTGGGCCTTTGCTAAGGTTACACGACTAATGAAAAGCAGAAGGGAAGTAAATGACAGACGACCTGAGAACAGTCTAGGTGTCTCTTTTAAACCATGCCATATTTGAGAATGAACACTTATGAGGACAGGTGAAGAATGCGACAGTGTATCCCTAAATTTATATTAGCTTTCATTGTTCATCTCTTGAACATAATTAATCTTGGATTATCATGTTAAGAAAAGAATGAGATGAGGCCTCATAGCTCATTCATTGCCCTGCTGGGCTCAACCTAGCAAGATTAAGATAGACATGACGACCTGGAGGACAGTGCTGCCATCTCATGGACGTATGTGGTGTTGTTTCTCACCGCTGCTGGCCCCTTGTTCACGCTTTGTTTGAATGGCTTCAGGTTATGTTTCCACTCAGCCATGTAAGCTAAATGAAGCATATATAATGCAGATGAGAGACTGAATGTGGGAGGAGGACTGAGAGGAATAGCAGTGCAGACATCTTTGCTATTGCTGAGGGGGCAGCGGCCGTTTAGAGCAAGATTTTACTAAACTATTGAAATGGATCGTTACTTCATCATTCATTTTCTAATCATTAAGTCATCGTTTAATAGGGCCACAGAGAGCTGCAATGCTGAGGTGTGACATTTTTATGTTAAAGCATTTTGTCAAAGTCCAGCTGAATGGGTAAAGGCTAGAATAAGTAAGCCACTTACAGGAGTAAACAAAAGTCTTTGTGATGCTATCAAAAGAGTGCTCTGTGTACTTGTCATAACCAACCAGGCACAGCAACATGGGCTCAGTCGATCAATGGTATGAATTTAGGATTGTTAGAAGAAAAGATTTTTCTGTTTGAAAGTAATCATCACTTTTTGTATTTTGTTTGGTGGCGCTTATAGAAATGACACACTTTTAATGGAGACATTTGACAAGGCTTTTTTTAAGATGTGAAAGAAATCTTTGGTGTCCCTAGAGTACATATGTGACATTTTAGCTCAAAATACCATATAGATAATTATTGGCTGTGTCCTTTTAAATGAAAATGAGCTGATCTCTGCACTAAATGGCAGTGCTGTGGTTGGAAAGTGCAGATAAGGGGCGGTATTATCCCCTTCTGGCATCACAGGGGGAGCCAAATTTCATTGACCTATTTTTTCACATGCTTGCAGAAAATGGTTTACCAAAACTAAGTTACTAGGTTGATCTTTTACACATTTTCTAGGTTGATAGAGGCACTGGGGACCCAATTATTGCACTTAAACATGGAAAGGAAATTTTTATGATATGCCCCTTTAAACATTAAACAAGTTTGACATGTGACGTGGAGAGTTATCTTTTCAATCACCAATATTTAAAGGGATACTTCACCCAAAAATGAAAATTCTGTCGTCATCATTCACTCACCCTCAAGTTTACAAACCTGAAATTTCTTTGTTCTGCTGATATTTTGAGCTATGTTTGTAACCAAACAGTTTCTGAGCACCATTGACTTCCATAGTATTTGTTTTTACTACAACGGAAGTCAGTGGTGCTCCCCCTTATGGAAAGAAAATATATTGTTATATATTAAGGATCAATATATTGAGGAATTTTCAGTATATTGGTAATTATATAGAATAATACATTGTGATAATATATTACAATATACTAAATATAATACAAGGATTTGCTGCTTTCCATATAGTGAGGAATATATGTTAAAGGAAAACACCACCATTTTTCAATATTTTACTATGTTCAACTTCTTACCTGAACTTAGATGAATTAATTCATACCTAACTTTCTTAATGCGTGCACTTAATCTTTGTACAGCCCGTTGTGAATGTGTTAGCATTTAGCCTAGCCCCATTCATTCCTTAGGATCCAAACAGGGATGAATTTAGAAGCCACCAAACACTTCCATGTTTTCCCTATTTAAAGACTGCTACATGAGTAGTTACACGAGTAATGCTGCGTTTACACCAGCCGCGGTAGAGGCGTCAAGCGCGAGTGATTTCAATGTTAAGTCAATGTGAAGACGCATAGACGCAATTCCGCCTCATTCGCGCATCTAGTTAGCGCGAATGGCGTGAATTGAGCGTCTGGCACGGTATGCACGAATGGAGCTTTTTGTGCATTTTGTGTTTGACGCGAATTTGCGGCTGACGCCCGAGTTTGAACTTTTGAACTTTGAACTTTGGCGGATTTCCGCGTTAACCAGTCAGGAGCCTGCTTGCTGCTGTGGCGGCAGCCTCGCTCGGAGTCACTCATTCAACATGAAGGAACGCTTGATATTGTCCGTAAGCAGTCACCCGGAGCTATTCGACACAAGTTCTTATATCTATAGAGACAGGAATAAAACGGACCTTGCTTGGAAGAGTGTCAGTGAGGACATTGGGCAACCTGGTAAGTTGTAAATACACATTTCACTTTTAAGTCACGTGACGTTTATCGACCCGCGCCGTTTATTTTTCCCCTATAGTCAGGTGACTAAATACAAACTGGTAACTCTCTCGATAAATGCACAATCAACATCAGCCATCTTGCAAACAGACAACCCCATATCACTTGCCCCTCCCACAAGAAGCGGATTTTGCCTCTGACGCGCGTCAAATGCTTGCTTTTTCCGCGCGTCTACTTCACTCTAGACGCGCAAATGCATTCAAACTGTTCAAGAGGCAAACTAGGCGCGGTAGACACGATTTTGACGCCTCAAACACGGTTGGTGTAAACGCAGCATAAGTATGGTGGCACAACATAAAATGTGGCAATTTTTTAAGCGACTAGAAAATGAGAACTATATTGTATGGCGGAAGAGCACTTAGTTTCGACCCCAATGCACAGTACTTACTCCTGACTACTCCCCTTTTCGCTCAAACTTAAATCAATATTAGTGTCCCCGATTTAATTATAAAATTATATATTTGTAAAATATAAATATTGGCAACACAAATTGATTCTATAAAATGTGTGTGTGTGCGTGCGTGCGTGTGTGCGTGTATCTGTGTGTATATCACTTCTAGTGTTTTTGCATTGAAATGTACATAGACTTATTTTACGATAAATATACCATCATACTCAAGTAAAAGATTTTACACCTAGGTGCAATATGAAATGTCTACAGGGCAAAAGTGTCTAGCGGTGGCCCTGCATTGCCTTTGACAGAGAGGAGAGATAACAGAGAGACACTGGCTGTTCTTCATTAGATTCTCCTCTGCCCCTCAGCAAACAGAAGTAGCTCCGGCCAAACAAGCTCAATCAAAAGGTGGCTGCTCTGGACGATGTTAGCTCAGCAAATCCAGCTCTACACACACAGCTTCAAAGAATAGGGCCACCTCAGCCTAACCTTTGATGTATTGTGTATTGATCATGTGGAGAGCCGAGTGAGAGTGATACGATGGATGCCCTAAGAGGGATTAGTGGGGACCAGACCAGGCTCTAATACAAATGCTCCTAAACAGCAGTTTGGTCTCTGGGGCTTGGCCAGCTACCTTGCCCTCAGACTTAGAAGTGGCGAAGTGGTCGGTGTAAAAATGCTGGATTTGCAAGTCAATAGCTCCAAAGCATCTTTAAAATCACTTGAGGTGAATGCATTAGTTCTAATATCACAAGACTTTGATGATGGCACTGACATAACCCTATCATGGAAAGAAGGATCTCTTAAAAATGTTATATATAGTGATAGCACAAATCACTTCTAGACTATCCTTAGCATGATGATGTCATGCTTGGACAGTGATGATCTCATCTCTACCACAGATGTCTTTCATACCTTGTTTCCTAACATACATCAACTAAGCCAAGCTGGAATAAGACTTTTGATTCTTTTGTATTCTTGCCACCACAGAAAATTGGGATGACCCATCTTGGAACAATGTGCACGCACCTGGAGCTCGACACCCAGTCTGATGGGTCTCCTCCAAGTCTGTGTTTACAGAACGGCTCCTCGTGAATATATATGAAGCAGTGGAAGTGACAAAAATGCTCTTTAAAAACTACAGCTAGAGTGTATCCTACAACTATTCACAGATATAATACAACCTCAACAGGTAAAGACGCTGCATGCCACAGCAGACAACTCAAGTTGGCCTTTGTTACAGATTTATGTCACAGATTTAGACAGCCAGTAAATGCAAGGTATATGTAAAAGATAATTGGATGGATGGATGGATAGATGTACTTTTAAATGACCATAACTTGCTTAATTTTCTACCAATTTTCAAATGGTTTTGTTTCTTACAAACGTTATTAACATGCCTATAATTCTGGATGCTTTAAAATGTTTTTTTTTAGTTTAAGTATGCAGTGTCATAGGTACATCTTTGAAGTTTATAACAAACCAAACCGTTTGAAAATCGGTAGAAAATTAAGCAAGTTATGGCCATCCAAAAGCACATGCACAATTAAAACTCAATGCTACGAGCGAGCGAGCACCCCGTGGCAAGATGGCCGCCAAATGCGGACGTTCAACTCAATTGGCCAGTGGCGTGGGCAAGACATCTAGCCTTTATACATATCTATGGTCATAGCTCCGTGCATAGATATGTTTTATACATAGATGGCTAGATGTCTTACGGCGGAGTCTCTAACGTCATCACCTGGCGGCCCTCCTACCCCAGACAGCTCGCTCACTCGCAGCACCGAGCTCAATGGTGCAGGTACCCTTAAATGACCATAACCTGCTAAATTTTCCACCGATTTTCAAACGGTTTGGTTTTTTACAAACGTTATTAACGTGGCTATAATTCTGGATGCTTTAACATGTTTCATTTTTTTTTTTATATAAGTATGCAGTGCCATAGGTACATCTTTGACGTTTGTAACAAACCAAACCGTTAGAAAATCGGTAAAAAATTAACAAGTTATGGTCTTTTAAAAGTACCTGCACCATTAAAACTTAATGCTACGAGTGAGCGAGCGCCCTGTTTTAGGATGGCTGCCAAAATGCGGACGTTCCACTCAATTGGCCAGTAGTGTGGGCGAGACATCTAGCCTTTATAGACGGTTTCAGCAGTAACAACATAAACAAGTGGTCAACACGTAACTTCCGGTAAACTCCGCTAAGAATAAATAACAACAAAGTTATTTAAAAGTAGTTTATTTATATAACAAGCAAAAAAACAACACACAGATTACCCAGGAAACCAAAACATTTGTTATTTTCGACGAGGCATTTGTTCAAGAGATCAGTTTAGCAACTAGTCAGACCATTAAAAAAACGAAACCAGAAGTAAAGTTTGGATCCAGATGTATATCACGTCAGCGCACGATAAAACAGTCTATACATCTTTATGGTCATAGCTGCATGTGTATGGTTCTTCGTCTGCAGCGCACACTGACTTACTGCACGAGAGCGCCCTCTGGCTTTTGGACGTAGCGATATTTCACCGTAATTCATTGAGAAGCATAGCAAGCATCATTGGCCGATATATCAATGCACCTCTATTCTCAATAGCTATCTGTGTCGGCATCGGCCAAAAAAAATCATATCGGTCAACCACTACTTTAATATCAATGAGCTGAGAAAATGAATAATAATTTGAGTCATCAATAAGAAATATTAGGGAATATTATTCCCTTTAAATTAAAAATAAATGTTCAATTACATGTTTTATTAGTTGTTGTAGTTATATGAAACAACATAAAATGACATCTCTAAGTAGCCTTAATTTAATCAGCTATTTTTCCTTCGTCTACTGAACTACGTCATCAAAAAGGCTGCATGTGGCTTCCCAACACAGCGCAACCATGCAACTGAACAAAGCCAACAACAACCCATGTAACCATACAGCTCTGTGAAGGACTCGCAGTGGTCACAGCAAAGCGAGTCAACGGAAATCAGTTCTGGCAGACTGTCACCGCTGCGAGGTCACAGCCTGTTAAGAGTGTAAGAGCACGAGCAGGAGGATTCAAGGAAGAAAACAACAGACAGCTGCAGTTAGTTAAAACGCTGTCAGATACAAAGACCCTGAAGGGAAAATAATGAACAGCTCATTCATCCTTGAATAGTGATACACAAAGAATATTTATTTTGTGGGAACCACTTATTTCGTATGTTGCTTTTTCTGGAAGATTACTGTGATCGAGTTTTTTGGCATTCACGCTGAAATTCATATATTTGATAAGAATAACATTGTCTTATTTCAGAAAGATAATTATATTTTCATGAAATAAAATGTCTCAATCAGAGAAAATATGAACTGCTAATCAGGTATAAGTGAAGAGTTTGGTTCCAAAACGTGATAAACGCCATTTAAAAAAAGTAGTTTTTTTTGTATCAGGTCAGCATTCAAAAGTAAATTCTTAATTTTACGCAAAATCCGATATACGCCGTGTTATTCTGTCATCTTTTCTCCCTTTTTTCCAAACCACGCCAAACGCCAGTCCTCCTCTGCAGAATGCAATAAATCCGCTTAACCAATCACAGAGCACCATTCCACGCATTGTAATAAACAATGGTGGCGTGTTGAATACACACAGAATTCTAGTTTTCCTCATCTGCTTTGTACTTTGTGATCATTATACAAACAAAAACTAAATACTACTTTTGAAAGCATTGATAAAGCTGTGGTGCTTTTCTGTGGCAGGGAAGAAACGTAAAAATGCCGGCTGTTGCTTGTCTCACATGACAGCATCAAGCTTCTGTCATGCTAACACATTGACCCCCCAGGGGATCTTATTAAAAACGTTCCATTATTTTATTTGAAGTCAACGAAAATCGAGTAGAACCCAAACATTTTACCGCCAAGATGATCGCTGTCAAAAAAGTTCAGTGACGACGTCCGAAGGATGACAGCAGCAATGACAGTGTTCTTAATATGCAACTGACAAAGTGTTTTGATTAATGCCATTAATGTTTTTTATTTTAATCACTGTATACCACTAGTCAACCAAATGAATATAACATGGCAAAGATAAATTCACATTTATATATTGATTCAATAGATTTATAGCATTTTGAATTTTTGAATTTTTAATGTTATTATAACCTATAGATGCTATGTGAAAGTTTGTAACAGAAAATAGTGGTTTTCATCTTGTCACTTTCTTGGTATAGAAAACAAGTTTTTACCGAAATTAGTCAAAATGGATTTATTGCGTTTTAGAACCAAACTCTTCAAGTGTTACATGATAACATGCAGCAGCGCCTTTGCTTGACAACTATAAAGCACCCGTTTTCAATCCACATTTTAAACACGCCTCAGGACCCAATAAATTCGACTGACCTAGTGCATTAAAATGCAACTCATATCTCAATTTACCCTGCATATTGGTATGCATAAAGATGAGCAGGAGCCAAAGAGGAGTGAAGCACCACAGTAAAGCGAGATGAGACCCCGGGGACGGCACAAAACGCACTGAATGACAATTGCACCCGACTGTCAACACTCATCTGCATTTTAACCTCCCTTCGGACTGACATGCCCCCTCGCAGGCAGCCACCGTCCTGACATATCGAGATGTAGAGCGGGAACCCTGCTCTCGGCCTTCATTAGCAAAGCACTGGGCTCATGCAGTATTTACACAGTCGTCCACTAATTGAGTTTTAATGTCAGTGACTGTTCCCCAGGACACATCTAGATAGGTATATGGGCCTTTAAAGGGCAGCCTCATCTGTGGTTCAGCCTCTGCGAACCACTACACGTCCTTCGAAACCTCATTGCCCATGGGGGATGTTGGCATTGTGATATGCGAGTGAAGTAGGAAATACAGGTCCCTCCCTGCCACATCCCTCAAACTAATTCTGCTAAACGGCCTCAGCCGACCACCATAACCAGACAGTTTCCCAGTAGTTAAATAATTAATTGAGGCGGCAAGCTAGCCCTGTTTACAGCATCTGAAGGAAGCAAAGCCCAACATAGGTGTTGACGGTTCATTTCCTAAGCACGTATGTTATACATAGCATCACCCAAACATGGCAAAACTGGCAAAACAGCAACAGCCTGTGTATTGAAGACTCCTACACTGACGTGACCCGACAGGCCGTGAAGCTCAAGGACACCTGGTTTACACATTATATCAAACATGGATCAAAAGGCAGCTTGCAATAAACAGATAACGTTTTTCTGGGGTGTCAGTTGAAATGGAAGACGTATAATTATACTATGCTGAATATTTAATTCAAATGAATAAATTAAATAAAAACAGAGTATGCGGACTGATTACATATATGCATGAAATAAACATGGAGAAATTTGCATTTGTAATGGTTAAGCTTGTTGAGGAAATATGTGAGAAGCTCATTAGAAGGCTGTCTTACTCCAAATTATTTTGCGAGTCCATTTCTCCTGTGCCAAGCAACTCACGGAGGACAAAAAAAGACTCTGCAGAAATTAATCATCCAAATAGCAGATAAACCATGCAATCATTTACTTCGAAAAGCCACGCTGACTAATTAACAGTGTGAATTCAAGCAGGAAGTTCTCTAGCATTCTCTCAGCACACTTAAATTCTTTTTTGTGTATTTTTTTGCAGGTTAAGCACTTAAGTAGATAATTACTTTCACTTTGTTAAAAAAATAATCTAGAAATGAGTCAAATGACGGCTGTTGCATTTAGCTAAGCAGTCCTCCTCTGACCTGATCCAATTTGTTTCTTTGCAGAATATTTAATATCACTAATAGATTTGAAATACTTTACTTTTCATTGGAATTTAACAAATTTCACTGCAAAATCATCTAAGTGCATGCAAGTGTTTTTGCCACTTCTAAAAACAAAAATCCACTTTTTTGGACAAGACATAGTAAACAGTTGCAAATGATAATAGTCAAAATGTAAAAATGAAGAAACTGGACCACACACTAGAGGGGTGCTGTGATCCATGTGCATGCCACATTCGAGTTGTATTCAGGTCCAAGTACTCACAGGGGCTGCGGCCTTCCAAGGCCATATTTGAAGGCCAATGACATCATCGGTCCGGGCCGCAACGAAGGCTGTCGCAATTCGAAGGATTCTCTCCTGCTACCTCCAAATGTGGACTTTCTTTCCTCTGATACCCTGGATTCATTGATTGATCATTCACAGCCTTGGCTATCCCAAGATTTAATGCACACGGTGACGTCTGGGTATCTTGAAATAAACATTCAGAACTGTAGTTTAATAAAAAATTATGTTTTGCAAATTAAAGGGGAGTCACAATACTTTTTAAAGATGTCAAATAAATCTTTGGTGTCTCCAGAGTACATATTAAAGTAAAGTTTTAGCTCAAAATATCATAGATAATTTATTATAGCATGTTAAAATTGCCACTTTGTAGTTGTGAGCAAAAGTGTGCCATTTTGGGTGTGTCCTTTTAAATGCAAATAAGCTGATATCTGCACTACATGGCAGTGCCATGGTTGGATAGTGCAGATTAAGGGACGGTATTATCCTTTCTGACATAACAAGAAGAGCCAAATTGCCATGACCTATTTTTTACGTGCTTGCAGAGAATGGTTTACCAAAACTAAGTTAATGGGTTGATCTTTCTCACATTTTTTAGGTAGATAGATGCACTGGGAACCCAATTATAGCACTTAAAAATAAAAAAGTCAGATTTTCATGATATATCCCCTTTAAAGGTTCTTGTTGTCACTATTTTACTAGTATAAATGATGTTTTAATGATGTGAATTATTTTTATTGATGCAAAACTGTGCATGTTGCATTTGTCTTTTGTAAATTTCTAAGGTTGGTAAATTTTATATACTGTTGGGTAATGTGTCATCAGTGTTTTATATTTTTTCTAAAATAAAATAAAAAATATCTGGCTCCATATTTATTTTTAAAAGTCTGATATGGTCTCAGCTGTTGTGTCCTGCTGACAAGCGTAGTTTGCGGGAACAGCAAGTGATGCAACTCCCCCAGTAGGCTAGACCGTCCCATTTCAGTACGCCTTGTGGACTTTAGGGGCTGCAGCCTTCAAATACAGAGTCTTGACTCTGGCCTTAAAAGGATCCAGACCCTGAATTGGGATGCACCCAGGGACCCAAGTTTCAAAGGGTGCATTCAAAATGGGATATTTCCCCCTCTAAAGGGAACTCCAGGAAGGGGATGCCACATAAGTCACTCCGGATAAAGAGAATATGATGTTGTTTTTCATTGCTCTGTATTTTAATTGGTCACAGTATTGCGCAAATCCCTCTGAAGTGTTTATCTTCGAAGATCAACAGTTTTTATCTTTGAAGGGAATTAGCATAGGGATGATCATGTCTTATTGGAATTCGCCAAATGTGATGAAGGGCCTCATGCTCATTAAACAGATTCACAGCAAAAGTATTTGATGAATAATATGTGTCGAGAGAAATCAGGTTACCTGTATAGCTCAATGGTAGAGTATTGTGTTTGCAGCGCAAAAGGTCATGGGTTTAAACCTAGGGAACACAAATACTTTTAAAAATGTAAAGCTTGTAATGCACTGTAAGTCGTTTTGGATAAAAGCATCTGCCAAATGCATAAATATCATTAATTTATTTTTGACAGAGGTGGTGTTTTGTCCTCAAGGCACTGTTGATTTTACACAGAACAAGATGTACCAGTTAAAGGAACACTCCACTTTTTCTGAAAATAGGCTCATTTTCCAAATCCCCTAAACATAAACATTTGAGTATTACAGTTTTGGAATCCATTCAGACGATCTCCGGGTCTGGCGGTACCCCTTTTAGCATAGCTTAGCATAATTCATTGAATCTGGTTAGACCATTAGCATTGCTTAAAAAATGACCAATGAGTTTTGATATTTTCCTATTTAAAACTTGACTCTTCTGTAGTTACATCGTGTACAAAGACCAACGGAAAATTAAAAGTTTTGCTTTTCTAGGCCAATATGGCTAGGAACTATATACTCTCATTCCGGCGTAATAATTAAGAAACTTTGCTGCCATGGGTGCAGCAGGCACAGTGCACAATTACGCCGTGCCCGAAAATAGTCCCCAGCTAGGTAACTTTCAATGTGACGGCACTAAGTTTGTGTAGTTGCAGAGCTGGAGAGCTGTTTTCAGGCGCTGCGTAATATCATTGCACCTGTTGCACCCATGGTACGGCAGCAAAGTTCCTTGATTATTACTGTGGAATGAGAGTATAGTTCCTAGCTATATCGCCTAAAAAATCGCAACCTTAATTGGATTCCAAAACGTTAAACATCAAATGTTTAACTCTAGGAGAGCTGGAAAATTAGCATATTTTACCAAAAAAGTGTTCCTTTAAGCTTAAAGTAATGGATAACGTACAACCAACCATCCCGATTGCCATTGCAAAATAAATCCCCACAGAATGATCAGGACCCCAACAAAAAGCTGAGATAACTCATTTGTTTTAAAAAAATATATATATATAAATATATTAAAACAAATTAATATGAATGTTATGTGGGAGTAACAAACATTGGAATGTCACCACTGACCAATCGGAATCAAGCATTGCAGTGCACCACAGGTTTAAAGCTCTTAAAGAAATAAAACTATATTTATATTTCGAAGTAAATTACCTTTATACCTGATTACCTTTACAGTAAATAAAGATGCATTAAAATTGCTTTTAAATCTACCGCGGGCATAAATCAATAACCTCACTATAACAGTAACGTTCTATTGAGCACTGTAGTGTTTTTCACTCCAACCAGGCTAGCGTAAGTGATTGATCTGTGTTTTTTTGTAGATGGCTATATTTCTAGTGATGAACTTCTTTCAAACCTGGTCATGTCTGTCACTCTTTCTATTGGATCATAATCCTAATGCATTATCTAATGTTCCATCACAACAAAACATTTTTGATGGTTGAGCCATGGCTTGGCAAACCAAATGATTATATTGTAGTGTGGCTCATCAAACAGTGTATGGTCAAAAAGCAGAGCACTTGATGGGTTGCACAAGTGAGTTTAATGTCTGCTCGCCGCTTGGAGCCCTTGACCCTCTCTTGGAGGCGCTCCATTTTAGTCACTCTCTAGTGCTTTTAAATTGCAATTGAGTCAGAGGAGCAGATGAGTTATTCAGACATCAACCTTTAGCTGTGTGGTTGATATATATACTGTATACATAAAGAGAGAGAGATCATGTACTGTTCTCTTTATAACTAAAACTGATCTATTCCCTTTCTGTCAAAAAAGTATTGTACAATAATGGGTAAATGGTTTCGAAGGTTATTTATTTTATTAGATAAGCTACAGTCATGTTTTATTCTCAGCTGATATATTATAAACACAGCAGAAGGACATAGGGGCTGATTCAGTTATGAAAACATACCCAGCATTCTTTCTCTGAGCAAATAAAACCTTTGCATACTGACCCCCAAGCCTCATGTAAGCTTGTTAAAAAATATTGGGGGAATTTTACATTCTTTCTAAATTAAATTTGCCGTTTGGACCTCGTAAGCAATCTTTTTAATCAAAGATATAAGTCCAGGAGGAAAGTTAAAATATTTGGAAAATACTTTGGAATGTCTCGTTTTCATTTGAAGAGGAATGTCTGGGCTTTAAACTCCATAGACATGGTCCACATATAGCAGGGATGGGCAACTTCGGTCCTGGAGGTCCTGCAGAGTTTAGCTCCAACCATAATTAAACACACCTGAAGCAGGCAATTAAGGTCTTACTAGGCATACTAGAAACTTTTAGGCAGGTGTGCTGAGGCAAGTTGGAGCTAAACTCTGCGGCCCTCCAGAACCGAAATTGCCCATCCCTGACATATAGGGTACTTTATCAAAATTGCTACCGCTTCGCTCTACTTTGACACACAGATGCACCTTCTTCTCAAATAGAAAATTGCTACCATTCAAAGCAGCAAACAATCAATTTCTAACATTTTAGCCCTAACCAACAACTAAAGCAAAAAAAGTCAAGCAGCTATGGCTACTGGCTAGAGTACATTTTGTGCACTTTAAATTACGTCTAGTTTGGTCAGGAGTCAAGTCGAGAGAAACAGTAATTCTTTAAAAAAAAAAATGGTATCGCAGTTTAATATGGACGAGTTTGTATGCTTGCAGAGCACTATAAAATCTGTGCTCAAGTGCTTAATCGTGAATTTACATTTATGCATTTGGCAACAAAAATATGTGCTCCTGGGTTTTAAACCAATAACCTTGGAGTTGCTAATGTAATCCTCTTCTAGCGAGCTAAAGGTACATCTGCGGTTGTGGCTACAGTTTCTCCTATATAATGATGTTAATGTTGTCATCCACATTATAAACTACACACCAGTCTTAGATCTTCTGAACATGCTATAAAAACTGCTGGACATATATACAAAAAGTATAAACATATGGAAGTCGTCACATTGAGGACTTAAAGTGTAACTAAACCCTAAACCAACTTTTTTTAGTTAATGATCTGTAAGAATGATGCTTTTTTAGTGCTGTTCAGTGATTTTAGTAACTTTTTTGACATTTGGATATAAAGTGTTTCAAAACTGCAATATATGGTGTAAAAACGTCTGAGTGCTGCCCTCTTCAGGTTGAACGGTGGCTACTGCAGTTGAATTTTCCTATTGGATGTTGAGTCCAAAAAATGACTTGTGACGTAAGCAGATTCAAGCTCACCACGCCCTTGTTACGATCTCACCACACACTTGGTACGAGCTTAGTTCGTCCCCTCTATCCCTGTTGGGATCTGCCCACTTTTCTTGCATTTTTTAAATATTGCCAGTGGGCGGAGTCAGGCTCTGACCAGGGGTTTAGTTACGCTTTAAGTTTGAAAGCCTTGAAACTTAATTTGATAATATTTTCCTTAGAATGGGAGCTTTGAGTCTTGCTTTTGTCTGTGATTTTGAAGCTTTGTGTTTATAGTGGGCAATATAACATGTGTTCATGTTTCACGTGTAAAAAACGCGGTATTTTTCACACAGTTTACTTATCTGTATAGCGCAGTTTTCACTGTCCTCAAAACAGACTGATGTCTTCCTTGTTATGTGAAGTCCCTCCTTCAGAAATACGTATCGAGTTCTGATTGTGTAGTTTGTTTAGTGTGCAGTGATTTGCAAGCAGCTTAGTACTCATGTGGGCGGAGTTTAGTCAACGAACTGTTTTACTGACGTCATTAAAGCAGGAAATAAAGGGCTGTAGTCCAAACCGGCCGTTCGTTGTATGCTTTTAAAGAGGAATTCTATTGAAGAAAATATATTGCCTGGCAGTGAACTTTGAGCTTTATCATTTTACAGGTATTATTTATGCTATTATAGCAACATTACACACTAACTAGGGTTTAAAAAAAATGGTATCAGGAAGAACGTGACCTTTAACCCAAAGCAAGCACAAACAGGGCCAAGCAGGTGCATGGGAGACTTTCCTATAATAACGGAGATATGGCTGAACTGGATCCTAAGGGTTGTGCACTGCTGCCATCTACTGCTTTCCTTTAAAACATCAAAAGCTCCATATCACACCAGCTACACACATACCAGCTTAGATAATGTGCATTAAAGAAAAATAATAACTAGATATTAAAGTTTGAGGACAAACTTTATGTTGGCTTGACAAAGCCTGGTCTGAACTTTTAAGACAGTTTGACAGAAGTTTGACAGAAGTTTGGTTTAGTAGGCTATCTTGTTGTTGGTATGCTTAAGTATGAAGCTTTTTAAAATAAAGCTAACATAATTTAGCATAAAGCTAGCCTGATTAAGCATGAAGCTAACATGATTTAGCATAAAGTCAGCATAAAGCTAACATGTTTAAAGACCCAACCCCCATGTTTCTATGATGTTCTGATGCGGAGATATAAGGCTTTGTTTGTTCCGTTGCTAGGGTACTAAGTTTGGTTGCTAGGGAGAAAATCGGCATCCCATAATGATTACACTTTAAGCCACAAGTAAAACGGTCCAACCCCTGTGTCTCTATGATGTTCTGTTGTGGAGATATAAGGCTTTGTTTGTTCAGTTGCTAGGGTACTAAGTTTGGTTGCTAGGGCGAAAATTGGCATCCCATAATGATCACACTTCAAGCCACAAGTAAAACGGTCCAACCCCCGTGTCTCTAAGATGTTCTGAAGCAAAGATATAAGGCTTTGTTTATTCCGTTGCTAGGGTACTAAGTTTGGTTGCTAGGGAGAAAATCGGCATCCCATAATGATTACACTTCAAGCCACAAGTAAAACGGTCCAACCCCCGTGTCTCTATGATGTTCTGAAGCGGAGATATAAGGCTTTGTTTGTTCTGTTGCTAGGGTACTAAGTTTGGTTGCTAGGGAGAAAATTGGCATCCCATAATGATCAACCTTCAAGCCACAAGTAAAACGGTCCAACCCCCGTGTCTCTATGATGTTCTGAAGCGGAGATATAAGGCTTTGTTTATTCCGTTGCTAGGGTACTAAGTTTGGTTGCTAGGGAGAAAATTGGCATCCCATAATGATCAACCTTCAAGCCACAAGTAAAACGGTCCAACCCCCGTGTCTCTAAGATGTTCTGAAGCGGAGATATAAGGCTTTGTTTATTCTGTTGCTAGGGTACTAAGTTTGGTTGCTAGGCAGAAAATTGGCATCCCATAATGATCACTCTTCAAGCCACAAGTAAAACGGTCCAACCCCCATGTCTCTATGATGTTCTGAAGCGGAGATATAAGGCTTGGTTTATTCCGTTGCTAGGGTACAAAGTTTGGTTGCTAGGGAGAAAATTGGCATCCCATAATGATCCCCCTTCAAGCCACAAGTAAAACGGTCCAACCCCCGTGTCTCTAAGATGTTCTGAAGCGGAGATATAAGGCTTTGTTTATTCCGTTGCTAGGGTACTAAGTTTGGTTGCTAGGGAGAAAATTGGCATCCCATAATGATCAACCTTCAAGCCACAAGTAAAACGGTCCAACCCCCGCGTCTCTAAGATGTTCTGAAGCGGAGATATAAGGCTTTGTTTATTCCGTTGCTAGGGTACTAAGTTTGGTTGCTAGGGAAAAAATTGGCATCCCATAATGATCACACTTCAAGCCACAAGTAAAACGGCCCAACCCCCGTGTCTCTATGATGTTCTGAAGCGGAGATATAAGGCTTTGTTTATTCCGTTGCTAGGGTACTAAGTTTGGTTGCTAGGGAGAAAATTGGCATCCCATAATGATCACCCTTCAAGCCACAAGTAAAACGGTCCAACCCCCGTGTCTCTATGATGTTCTGAAGCGGAGATATAAGGCTTTGTTTGTTCTGTTGCTAGGGTGCTCATATTTGGTTGCTAGGGGCGTGGCTTAATAACTCTGTAAGAATCCTGAGAGACTGATTGGATGCCTGAGTAAAATGAGCCCACCCCCATGTCTCTATGACAGTGTGATGCAAAGATATCCATCTGGGCATTTTATAATGGCAGTCTATGGGAGATGTTGCTAGGGTGCCCAAAATGGTTGCTAGGGGCGTGGCTTAATAGCTTTGGAGAGATCCTGAAAGACTGATTGGATGCCTGAGTAAAATAAGCCCACCCCCATGTCTCTACGACACTCTAGAATGAAGATATTCCTTCTGGGAAGTTTTTATTCCCTTATATGGGCGTGTTTCCTGCCCCATTATAAGTCAATGGGGAAATTTGGGGGCCTCTTACACCCCAGGGGTACAGCTTACACCCCAATGTGATGTATGTTCTTACAGAGCCTGCCAGCCTCTTCAACTGTGATAAGCCACAAGTTTCTACAAATTTCTCGTTCGCAGCTATGACCCGTCAAAGTTGGTCGTAATGTTAAGTCAATGGAATTTTTGGGGTGTTTGAGCGCCCCGTTTAGGAATTCGGTAGGTCCCATCAGTTAGAAAAGTCATAGCATAAATCTACGGACCAGTCTTAAAAGTTTTGTTACGTTTTGTGGGTGTAGCTTGAAAGCTCTAGGAGGAGTTACAGTCAGAAAAAGTGGGGGAGCATAAGAATAATAATAACTAGATAGGTACATTTCCTGAAGAAAATGTGAAGTGGTGCTTGCCGTGGCAAATTTCGGACGACAGTATATGATTATACTCCAAATCAAAAGTAAAAAGATCCAACTCCTGTGTCTTTACGATGTTCTGATGCGGAGATATAAGGCTTTGTTTACTCTGTTGCTAGGGTACTGTATTTGGTTGCTAGGGAAAAAATTGGCATCCACTAGTGATTACATGCCGAGTCACGAGTCAAACGGTCCAACCCCCGTGTCTCTACGATGTTCTGTTGCGGAGATATAAGGCTTTGTTAAGTCTGTTGCTAGGGGACTGTATTTGGTTGCTAGTGAAAAAATTGGCATCCCATAATGATTACACTCCGAGTTACGAGTCAAACGGTCCAACCCCCGTGTCTCTAAGATGTTCTGATGCGGAGATATAAGGCTTTGTTTACTCTGTTGCTAGGGTACTGTATTTGGTTGCTAGGGAAAAAATTGGCATCCCATAATGATTACACTTTGAGTCACTAGTCAAACGGTCCAACCCCCGTGTCTCTACGATGTTCTGATGCGGAGATATAAGGCTTTGTTTACTCTGTTGCTAGGGTACTGTATTTGGTTGCTAGGGAAAAAATTGGCATCCCATAATGATTACACTCTGAGTCACGAGTCAAACGGTCCAACCCCCGTGTCTCTACGATGTTCTGGTGCGGAGATATAAGGCTTTGTTTACTCTGTTGCTAGGGTACTGTATTTGGTTGCTAGGGAAAAAATTGGCATCCCATAATGATTACACTCTGAGTCACGAGTCAAACGGTCCAACCCCCGTGTCTCTACGATGTTCTGGTGCGGAGATATAAGGCTTTGTTTACTCTGTTTCTAGGGTACTGTATTTGGTTTCTAGTGCAATATATGTGATACCATTATGATTAAACTCTGAGTTACGATTAAAACGGTCCAACCCCCGTGTCTCTACGATGTTCTGATGCAGAGATATAAGGCTTTGTTTACTCTGTTGCTAGGGTACTGTATTTGGTTGCTAGGGAAAAAATTGGCATCCCATAATGATTACACTCAGAGTCACGAGTCAAACGGTCCAACCCCTGTGTCTCTACGATGTTCTGATGCGGAGATATAAGGCTTTGTTTACTCTGTTGCTAGGGTACTGTATTTGGTTGCTAGGGAAAAAATTGGCATCCCATAATGATTACACTCCGAGTCACGAGTCAAACGGTCCAACCCCCGTGTCTCTATGATGTTTTGATGCAGAGATATAACGGTTTGAATTTTATGTTGCTAGGGTGCTCAAAAGTGGTTGCTAGGGGCGTGGCTTAATACCTATGTAAGGATCCTGAGAGACTGATTGGATGCCTGAGTAAAATGAGCCCACCCCCATGTCTCTATGACACTGTGTTGCAAAGATATCCATCTGGGCATTTTATAATGGCAGTCTATGGGAGATGTTGCTAGGGTGCCCAAAATTGTTGCTAGGGGCGTGGCTTAATAGCTCTGGGATGATCCTGAGAGACTGATTGGATGCCCGAGTGAAATGAGCCCACCCACTTATCTCTACGACACTGTAAAGCAAAGATATCCCATCTGGAACTGTTTTATTCCCTTATATGGGCATGTTTCCTGCCCCATTATAAGTCAATGGGAATTTTCGGGTGCCTCTTACACCCCAGAGGTACAACTTACACCCCAATGTCATGTATGTTCTTACATAGCCTACCACCCTCTTCAAATTTAGTAACCCACATGTTTCTACAAAATCCTCACTCGTACCTATGACCCGTCAAAATTTTTCCAATGGTAAGTCTATAGGATTTTGCCCCATTGACTTTTCATTGGGCATTTTTGGGCACCTCTTACACCCCAGGGGTACAACTTACACCCCATTGTGATCCATGTTGTTACAGAGCCTACCACCCTCTTCAAATGTTGTAACCCACATGTTTCTATAAAATCCTCGAGCGGAGCTATGACCCATCAAAGTTGGGCGCAATGTTAAGTCAATGGGATTTTTCGGGTGGTTTTTCGCCCCCCTTTCGGAAATCTTGCACCCGATCCCTTATAAAAGTCATAGCAGACGTGTCCTCAATAAGCCGGTCATTTTGAGCCCTGTTTCATTGGTCTACGACAAACCGTGTGGGACGAGTTACGCGCCGAAAAAGTGTCCAGATATAAGAATAAATAAAGATATAATAAATAATAAGTATGAGCAATAGTAATAGTGATGCCTTGCATAAATGCAAGCACCACTAATAAGATTAAGATGAAGAACAGTATGTTGGCTTTTTCAAGCCAACATAACTAGATAGGTACATTTCCTGAAGAAAATGTGAGTGGTGCTTGCCGTGGCAAATTTTTGGGGACAGTATATGATCATACTTCCAGTCACGAGTAAAACGATCCAAACCCTGTCTCTATACGATGTTCTGATGCGGAGATATAAGGCTTTGTTTATTCGGTTGCTAGGGTACTGTATTTGGTTGCTAGGGAAAAATTTGACTTCCAATAGTGATTACACTCCGGGTCACGAGTCAAACGGTCCAAACCCCATGTCTCTACAATGTTCTGATACGGAGATATAAGGCTTTGTTTACTCTGTTGCTAGGGTACTGTATTTGGTTGCTAGGGAAAAAAATGGCATCCACTAGTGATTACTCTCCGAGTCATAAGTCAAACGGTCCAACCCCCGTGTCTCTACGATGTTCTGATGCGGAGATATAAGGCTTTGTTTACTCTGTTGCTAGGGTACTGTATTTGGTTGCTAGGGAAAAAATTGGCATCCACTAGTGATTACATGCCGAGTCACGAGTAAAACGGTCCAACCCCTGTGTCTCTGCGATGTTCTGATGCGGAGATATAAGGCTTTGTTTACACTGTTGCTAGGGTACAGTATTTGGTTGCTAGGGAAAAAATTGGCATCCACTAGTGATTACATGCCGAGTCACGAGTCAAACGGTCCAACCCCCGTGTCTCTACGATGTTCCGATGCGGAGATATAAGGCTTTGTTTACTTTGTTGCTAGGGTACTGTATTTGGTTGTTAGGGAAAAAATTGACATCCCATAATGATTACACTCCGAGTCACGAGTCAAACAGTCCAACCCCCGTGTCTCTACGATGTTCTGATGCTGAGATATAAGGCTTTGTTTACTCTGTTGCTAGGGTACTGTATTTGGTTGCTAGGGAAAAAATTGACACCCCATAATGATTACACTCCGAGTCACGAGTCAAACGGTCCAACCCCCGTGTCTCTACGATGTTCTGATGCAGAGATATAAGGCTTTGTTTACTCTGTTGCTAGGGTACTGTATTTGGTTGCTAGGGAAAAATTGACATCCCATAATGATTACACTCCGAGTCACGAGTCAAACTGTCCAACCCCCGTGTCTCTACGATGTTCTGATGCAGAGATATAAGGCTTTGTTTACTCTGTTGCTAGGGTACTGTATTTGGTTGCTAGGGAAAAAATTGACATCCCATAATGATTACACTCCGAGTCACGAGTCAAACGGTCCAACCCCCGTGTCTCTACGATGTTCTGATGCGGAGATATAAGGCTTTGTTTACACTGTTGCTAGGGTACTGTATTTGGTTGCTAGGGAAAAAAATGACATCCCATAGTGATTACACTCTGAGTCACGAGTAAAACGGTCCAACCCTCGTGTCTCTACGATGTTCTGATGCGGAGATATAAGGCTTTGTTTACTCTGTTGATAGGGTACTGTATTTGGTTGCTAGGGAAAAAATTGACATCCCATACTGATTACACTCCGAGTCACGAGTCAAACGGTCCAACCCCCGTGTCTCTACGATGTTCTGATGCGGAGATATAAGGCTTTGTTTACACTGTTGCTAGGGTACTGTATTTGGTTGCTAGGGAAAAAAATGACATCCCATAGTGATTACACTCTGAGTCACGAGTAAAACGGTCCAACCCTCGTGTCTCTACGATGTTCTGATGCGGAGATATAAGGCTTTGTTTACTCTGTTGATAGGGTACTGTATTTGGTTGCTAGGGAAAAAATTGACATCCCATAATGATTACACTCCGAGTCACGAGTCAAACGGTCCAACCCCCGTGTCTCTACGATGTTCTGATGCGGAGATATAAGGCTTTGTTTACTCTGTTGCTAGGGTACTGTATTTGGTTGCTAGGGAAAAAATTGGCATCCCATAATGATTACACTCCGAGTCACGAGTCAAACGGTCCAACCCCCGTGTCTCTACGATGTTCTGATGCGGAGATATAAGGCTTTGTTTACTCTGTTGCTAGGGTACTGTATTTGGTTGCTAGGGAAAAAATTGGCATCCCATAATGATTACACTCTGAGTCACGAGTCAAACCGTCCAACCCCCGTGTCTCTACGATGTTCGTATGTCGAGATATAACTGTTTGAATTTTATGTTGCTAGGGTGCTCAAAAGTGGTTGCTAGGGGCGTGGCTTAATACCTATGTAAGGATCCTGAGAGACTGATTGGATGCCTGAGTAAAATGAGCCCACCCCCATGTCTCTATGACACTGTGTTGCAAAGATATCCATCTGGGCATTTTATAATGGCAATCTATGGGAGATGTTGCTAGGGTGCCCAAAATTGTTGCTAGGGGCGTGGCTTAATAGCTCTGGGATGATCCTGAGAGACTGATTGGATGCCCGAGTGAAATGAGCCCACCCACTTATCTCTACGACACTGTAAAGCAAAGATATCCCATCTGGAACTGTTTTATTCCCTTATATGGGCATGTTTCCTGCCCCATTATAAGTCAATGGGAATTTTCGGGTGCCTCTTACACCCCAGAGGTACAACTTACACCCCAATGTCATGTATGTTCTTACATAGCCTACCACCCTCTTCAAATTTAGTAACCCACATGTTTCTACAAAATCCTCACTCGTACCTATGACCCGTCAAAATTTTTCCAATGGTAAGTCTATGGGATTTTGCCCCATTGACTTTTCATTGGGCATTTTTGGGCACCTCTTACACCCCAGGGGTACAACTTACACCCCATTGTGATCCATGTTGTTACAGAGCCTACCACCCTCTTCAAATGTTGTAACCCACAAGTTTCTACCAAATCCTCGAGCTGAGCTATGACCCGTCAAAGTTGGGCGCAATGTTAAGTCAATGGGATTTTTCGGGTGGTTTTTCGCCCCCCTTTCGGAAATCTTGCACCCGATCCCTTATAAAAGTCATAGCAGACGTGTCCTCAATAAGCCGGTCATTTTGAGCCCTGTTTCATTGGTCTACGACAAACCGTGTGGGACGAGTTACGCGCCGAAAAAGTGTCCAGATATAAGAATAAATAAAGATATAATAAATAACTAGATAGAAAAGTTTGAAGACAAACTTTATGTTGGCTTGACAAGGCGTAGCCTGTACGTTTAAAACGGTTTGACAGATGTTTAGTTTAGTAGGCTATCTGGCTGTTAGTATGTTTAAGTATATAGCTAGCCTGATTTATCATGAAGCTAGCATGATTAGCCTGAAGCAAGCATGAAGCTCACATGATTAGCATGAAGCTAGCATGATGCTTACATGAAATAGCATGAAGCTAGCATGATGCTAACATGAAATAACATGAAGCTAGCATGATGCTAACATGAATTAGCATGAAGCTAGCATGATGCTAACATGAATTAGCATGAAGCTAGCATGATGCTAACATGAATTAGCATGAAGTTAGCATGATGCTAACATGAATTAACATGAAGCTAGCATGATGCTAACATGAATTAGCATGAAGCTAACATGATGTTAACATGAATTAGCATGAAGCTAACATGATGTTAACATGAATTAGCATGAAGCTAGCATGATGTTAACATGAATTAGCATGAAAATAGCATGATGTTAACATGAATTAGAATGAAGTTAGCATGAAGCTAGCATGATGCTAACATAAATTAGCATGAAGCTAGCATGATGCTAACATGAATTAGCATGAAGCTAGCATGATGCTAACATGAATTAGCATGAAGTTAGCATGATGCTAACATGAATTAGCATGAAGTTAGCATGAAGCTAGAATGATGCTAACATGAATTAGCATGAAGCTAGCATGATGTTAACATGAATTAGCATGAAGCTAGCATGATGCTAACATGAATTAGCATGAAGCTAGGATGATGCTAACATTAATTAGCATGAAGCTAGCATGATGCTAATATGAATTAGCATGAGGCTAGCATGATGCTAACATGAATTAGCATGAAGTTAGCATGATGCTAACATGAATTAGCATGAAGTTAGCATGAAGCTAGCATGATGCTAACATTAATTAGCATGTAGCTAACATGATGCTAATATGAATTAGCATAAAGCTAGCACGATGCTAACATGAATTAGCATGAAGTTAGCATGATGTTAACATGAATTAACATGAAGTTAGCATGAAGCTAGCATGATGCAAACATTAATTAGCATGACGCTAGCATGATGCTAACATGAATTAGCATGAAGTTAGCATGAAGCTAACATGAATAAGCATGAAGCTAGCATGATGCTAACATGAATTAGCATGAAGCTAGCATGATGCTAACATGAATTAGCATGAAGCTAGCATGATGCTAACATGAATTAGCATGAAGCTAGCATGATGCTAACATGAATTAGCATGAAGCTAGCATGATGCTAACATGAATTAGCATGTAGCTAGCATGATTCTAACATGAATTTGCATAAAGCTAGCATGATGCTAACATAAATTAGCATGAAGCTAGCATGATACTAACATGAATTAGCATGAAGCTAGCATGATGCTAACATGAATTAGCATGAAGCTAGCATGATGCTAACATGAATAAGCATGAAGTTAGCAAGATTTATTATGAAATTAGCATTAAGCTAGCATGAAACTAGCATGAAGCTAGTATGACTTAGCATGAAGCTAGCATAAGGCTAACATGACCAAAAGACCCAACCCCCATGCCTCTATGATGTTCGGATCCAGAGATATAAGGCTTTGTTTATTATGTTGCTAGGGTGCTCATATTTGGTTGCTAGGGGCGTGGCTTAATACCTCGATAAGAATCCTCAGAGACTGATTGGATGCCTGAGTAAAATGAGCCCACCCCCATGTCTCTGCGACACTGTGCTGCAAAGATATCCATCTGCGCAATTTATAATGGCAGTCTATGGAATAAGTTGCTAGGGTGCCCAAAAATGGTTGCTAGGGGCGTGGCTTAATAGCTATGGGACGATCTTGAGAGACTGATTGGATGCCTGAGTAAAATGAGCCCACCCCCATGTCTCTACGACACTCTAAAATGAAGATATTCCATCTGGGACACTTTTATTCCCTTATATGGGCATGTTTCCTGCCCCATTATAAGTCAATGGGGAAATTTGGGTGCCTCTTACACCCCAGGGGTACAGCTTACACCCCAATGTGATGTATGTTCTTACACAGCCTACCAGCCTCTTCAACTGTGATAACCCACAAGTTTCTACAAATTTCTCGTTCGCAGCTATGACCCGTCAAAGTTGGTCGTAATGTTAAGTCAATGGAAATTTTGGGGTGTTTGAGCGCCCCGTTTAGGAATTCGGTAGGTCCCATCAGTTAGAAAAGTCATAGCATAAATCTACGTACCAGTCTTAAAAGTTTTGTAAAGTTTTGTGGGTGTAGCTTGAAAGCTCTAGGAGGAGTTACAGTTCGAAAAAGTGTGGACCAGAAGAATAATAATAACTAGATAGGTACATTTCCTGAAGAAAATGTGAGTGGTGCTTGCCGTGGCAAAATTCTGGGGACCATATATGATTATACTCCAAGCCAAAAGTAAAACGATCCAACTCATGTGTCTCTAACATGTTCTGATGCGGAGATATAAGGCTTTGTTTACTCTGTTGCTAGGGTACTGTATTTGGTTGCTAGGGGAAAAATGGCATCCACTACTGATTACACTCTGAGTTACGAGTCAAATGGTCTAACCCCCCTGTCTCTACGATGTTCTGATGCGGAGATATAAGGCTTTGTTTATTTGGTTGCTAGGGAAAAATTGGCATCCACTGTTGATTACACTCCGAGTCACTAGTCAAACAATCCAACCCCCGTGTCTCTACGATGTTCTGATGCGGAGATATAAGGCTTTGTTTACTCTGTTGCTAGGGTACTGTATTTGGTTGCTAGGGAAAAAATTGGCATCCCATAATGATTACAATGTGAGTCACGAGTCAAACGGTCCAACCCCCGTGTCTCTACGATGTTCTGATGCGGAGATATAAGGCTTTGTTTACTCTGTTGCTAGGGTACTGTATTTGGTTGCTAGGGAAAAAAATGGCATCCCATAATGATTACACTGTGAGTCACGAGTCAAACGGTCCAACCCCCGTTTCTCTACGATGTTCTGATGCCGAGATATAAGGCTTTGTTTACTCTGTTGCTAGGGTACTGTATTTGGTTGCTAGGGAAAAAATTGGCATCCCATAATGATTACACTCTGAGTAACGAGTCTAACGGTCCAACCCCCGTGTCTGTACGATGTTCTGATGCCGAGATATAAGGCTTTGTTTACTCTGTTGCTAGGGTACTGTATTTGGTTGCTAGGGAAAAAATTGGCATCCCATAGTGATTACACTCTCAGTCACGAGTCAAACGGTCCAACCCCCGTGTCTTTACGATGTTCTGATGCTGAGATATAAGGCTTTGTTTACTCTGTTGCTAGGGTACTGTATTTGGTTGCTAGGGAAAAAATGGCATCCCATAATGATTACACTCTGAGTCACGAGTCAAACGGTCCAACCCCCGTGTCTCTACGATGTTCGGATGCTGAGATATAAGGCTTTGTTTACTCTGTTGCTAGGGTACTGTATTTGGTTGCTAGGGAAAAAATGGCATCCCATAGTGATTACACTCTGAGTCACGAGTCAAACGGTCCAACCCCCGTGTCTCTACGATGTTCGGATGCTGAGATATAAGGCTTTGTTTACTCTGTTGCTAGGGTACTGTATTTGGTTGCTAGGGAAAAAATGGCATCCCATAGTGATTAGACTCTGAGACACGAGTCAAACGGTCCAACCCCCGTGTCTCTACGATGTTCTGATGTGGAGATATAAGGCTTTGTTTACTCTGTTGCTAGGGTACTGTATTTGGTTGCTAGGGAAAAAATGGTATCCCATAGTGATTACACTCTGAGTCAAGAGTCAAACGGTCCAACCCCCGTGTCTCTACGATGTTCGGATGCCGAGATATAACTGTTTGAATTTTATGTTGCTAGGGTGCTCAAAAGTGGTTGCTAGGGGCGTGGCTTAATATCTATGTAAGGATCCTGAGAGACTGATTGGATGCCTGAGTAAAATGAGCCCACCCCCATGTCTCTATGACACTGTGGTGCAAAGATATCCATCTGGGCATTTTATAATGGCAGTCTATGGGAGATGTTGCTAGGGTGCCCAAAATTGTTGCTAGGGGCGTGGCTTAATAGCTCTGGGATGATCCTGAGAGACTGATTGGATGCCCGAGTAAAATGAGCCCACCCACTTATCTCTACGACACTGTAAAGCAAAGATATCCCATCTGGAACTGTTTTTTTCCCTTATATGGGCATGTTTCCTGCCCCATTATAAGTCAATGGGAATTTTCGGGTGCCTCTTACACCTCAGGGGTACAACTTACACCCCAATGTCATGTATGTTCTTACAGAGCCTACCACCCTCTTCAAATGTTGAAACCCACACGTTTCTACAAAATCCTTGAGCGGAGCTATGACCCATCAAAGTTGGGCGCAATGTTAAGTCAATGGGATTTTTCGGGTGGTTTTTCGCCCCCCTTTCGAAAATCTTGCACCCGATCGCTTATAAAAGTCATAGCAGACGTGTCCTCAATAAGCCGGTCGTTTTGAGCTCTGTTTCATTGGTCTACGACAAACCGTGCGGGACGAGTTACGCGCCGAAAAAGTGTCCAGATATAAGAATAAATAAATAATAAGTATGCAAGATAATAATAGTGATGCCTTGCATAAATGCAAGCACCACTAACTAGATAGGTACATTTCCTGAAGAAAATGTGAAGTGGTGCTTGCCGTGGCAAAATTCTGGGGGCAATGTATGATTATACTCCGAGTCACGAGTCAAACGGTCCAACCCCCGTGTCTCTACGATGTTCTGATGTGGAGATATAAGGCTTTGTTTATTGAAGGTAGTATGATTACAATGAAGTTAGCATGATGTTAGCATAATTAACGTGAAGGTAGTATGATGTTAACATGATTAGCATGAAGCTAGCATAAAGCGAACATCATTATCATGAAGCTAACATGATGTTAATATGATTAGCATGATGTTAGCATGATTATCAGGAAGTTGGCATGATGTTAGCATGATTAGCATGAAGTTAACATGAAGCTAGCATGAAGCTAACATGATTAGCATGAAGCTAGCATGATTATCATGAAGCTAGCATGATTAGCATGATGTTAGCATGATTAGCATTATGTTAGCATGATTAGCATGAAGTTAGCATGATTAGCATGAAGTTAGCATGAAGCTAGCATGAAGCTAGCATGATTAGCATGAAGCTAACATGATTAGCATGAAGTTAGCATGATTAGCATGAAGCTAGCATGAAGCTAACATGATTAGCATGAAGCTAGCATGAAGCTAGCATGAAGCTAACATGATTAGCATGAAGCTAACATGAAGCTAGCATGATTAGCATGAAGCTAGCATGAAGCTAACATGATTAGCATGAAGCTAGCATGATTAGCATGAAGCTAGCATGATTAGCATGATGTTAGCATGATTAGCATTATGTTAGCATGAAGTTAGCATGAAGCTAACATGAAGCTAGCATGATTAGCATGAAGCTAGCATGAAGCTAACATGATTAGCATGAAGCTAGCATGATTAGCATGATGTTAGCATGATTAGCATTATGTTAGCATGAAGCTAGCATGAAGCTAACATGAAGCTAGCATGATTAGCATGAAGCTAGCATGAAGCTAACATGATTAGCATGAAGCTAGCATGATTAGCATGAAGCTAGCATGAAGCTAACATGATTAGCATGAAGCTAGCATGATTAGCATGAAGCTAGCATGATGTTAGCATGATGTTAGCATGATTAACATGAAGTTAGCATGATTAGCATGAAGCTAGCATGAAGCTAACATGATTAGCATGAAGCTAGCATGATTAGCATGAAGCTAGCATGATGTTAGCATGATTTTAGCATGATTAGCATGAAGTTAGCATGATGTTAGAATGATTAGCATAAAGATAGCATGATGTTAGCATGATTAACATGAAGCTAGCATGATGTTAGCATGATTAGCAAGAAGTTAACATGAAGTTAGCATGAAGCTAGCATGATTTAACGTGAAGTTAGCAAGATTTATTATGAAATTAGCATTAAGCTAGCATGAAACTAGCATGAAGCTAGTATGACTTAGCATTAAGCTAGCATGAAGCTAACATGACCCAAAGACCCAAACCCCATGTCTCTATGATGTTCGGATCCAGAGATATAAGGCTTTGTTTATTCGGTTGCTAGGGTGCTCATATTTGGTTGCTAGGGGCGTGGCTTGGGAGTGGCCAATGATGTGGCCAGTTATTACACTCCGAGTCACAAGTAAAACGGTCCAACCCCCGTGTCTCTACGATGTTCTGATGTCGAGATATAACTGTTTAAATGTTATGTTGCTAGGGTGCTCAAAAGTGGTTGCTAGGGGCGTGGCTTAATACCTCAATTAGGATCCTGAGAGACTGATTGGATGTCTGGGTAAAATGAGCCCACCCCCAAGGCTCTATGACACTGTGCTGCAAAGATATCCATCCTGGCATTTTATAATGGCAGTCTATGGGAGATGTTGCTAGGGTGCCCAAAATTGTTGCTAGGGGCGTGGCTTAATAGCTGTGGGATGATTCTGAGAGACTGATTGGATGCCCGAGTAAAATGAGCCCACCCACGTATCTCTACGACACTGTAAAGCAAAGATATCCCATCTGGAACGGTTTTATTCCCTTATATGGGCGTGTTTCCTGCCCCATTATAAGTCAATGGGGCACTTTTGGGCACCTCTTACACCCCAGGGGTACAACTTACACCCCATTGTGATCCATGTTCTTACAGAGCCTAACACCCTCTTCAAATGTTGTAACCCACATGTTTCTACAAAATTCTAGAGCGGAGCTATGACTCGTCAAAGTTGGGCGCAATGTTAAGTCAATGGGATTTTTCGGGTGGTTTTTCGCCCCCCTTTCGGAAATCCTGCACCCGATCGCTTATAAAAGTCATAGCACACCTCTCCTCAATAAGCCGGTCGATTTGAGCCCTATTTCATGGGTCTACGACAAAGCGTGCGGGACGAGTTACGCGCCGAAAAAAGTGTCCAGAAAAAGAAGAATAATAATAATTATAACTAGATAGGTACATTTCCTGAAGAAAATGTGAGTGGTGCTTGCCGTGGCAAAATTCTGGGGACCATATATGATTATACTCCAAGCCAAAAGTAAAACAATCCAACTCCCGTGTCTCTACGATGTTCTGATGCGGAGATATAAGGCTTTGTTTACTCTGTTGCTAGGGTACTGTATTTGGTTGCTAGGGGAAAAAATGGCATCCACTAGTGATTACACTCCGAGTCACGAGTTAAACGGTCCAACCCCCGTGTCTCTACTATGTTCTGATGCGGAGATATAAGGCTTTGTTTACTCTGTTGCTAGGGTACTGTATTTGGTTACTAGGGAAAAAATTGGCATCCCATAATGATTACACTCCGAGTCACGAGTCAAACGGTCCAACCCCCGTGTCTCTACGATGTTCTGATGCGGAGATATAAGGCTTTGTTTACTCTGTTGCTAGGGTACTGTATTTGGTTGCTAGGGAAAAAATTGGCATCCCATAGTGATTACACGCCGAGTCACGAGTCAAACGGTCCAACCCCCGTGTCCCTTCGATGTTCTGATGCCGAGATATAAGGCTTTGTTTACTCTGTTGCTAGGGTACTGTATTTGGTTGCTAGGGAAAAAATTGGCATCCCATAATGATTACACTCTGAGTCACGAGTCAAACGGTCCAACCCCCGTGTCTCTACGATGTTCTGATGCTAAGATATAAGGCTTTGTTTACTCTGTTGCTAGGGTACTGTATTTGGTTGCTAGGGAAAAAATTGGCATCCCATAACGATTACACGCCGAGTCACAAGTCAAACGGTCCAACCCCCGTGTCTCTACGATGTTCTGATGCGGAGATATAAGGCTTTGTTTACTCTGTTGCTAGGGTACTGTATTTGGTTGCTAGGGAAAAAATTGGCATCCCATAATGATTACACGCCGAGTCACGAGTCAAACGGTCCAACCCCCGTGTCTCTACGATGTTCTGATGCGGAGATATAAGGCTTTGTTTACTCTGTTGCTAGGGTACTGTATTTGGTTGCTAGGGGCGTGGCTTGGGAGTGGCCAATGATGTGCCCAATTGTGACACCCCTAGTCACAAGTAAAACGGTCCAACCCCCGTGTCTCTACGATGTTCTGATGCCGAGATATAACTGTTTGAATTTTATGTTGCTAGGGTGCTCAAAAGTGGTTGCTAGGGGCGTGGCTTAGTAAGTCTTTAAGGATCCTGAGAGACTGATTGGATGCCTGAGTAAAATGAGCCCACCCCCATGTCTCTATGACACTGTGCTGCAAAAATATCCATCTGGGCATTTTATAATGGCAGTCTATGGGAGATGTTGCTAGGGTGCCCAAAATGGTTGCTAGGGGCGTGGCTTAATAGCTCTGGGACTCTCCTGAGAGACTGATTGGATGCCTGAGTAAAATAAGCCCACCCCCTTGATTCTACGACACTGTAATTCGAAGATATCCCATCAGGAAAATTCTTATTCCCTTATATGGGCATGTTCCCTGACCAATTATAAGTCAATGGGGCACTTTTGGGCGCCTCCTACACCCCAGGGGTACAACTTTCACCCCATTGTGATGTATGTTCTTACAGAGTCTACCACCCTCTTCAAATGTTGTAACCCACAAGTTTCTACCAAATCCTCGGGCTGAGCTATGACCCGTCAAAGTTGGGCGCAATGTTAAGTCAATGGGATTTTTCGGGTGGTTTTTCGTCCCCCTTTCGAAAATCCTGCACCCGATCCCTTATAAAAGTCATAGCACACCTCTCCTCAATAAACCGGTCATTTTGAGCCATCTTTCATGGGTCTATGACAAACCGTGCGGGACGAGTTACGCGCCGAAAAAAGTGTCCAGAATAAGAATAATAAGAATAAGTATGAGGAATAGTAATAGTGATGCCTTGCATAAATGCAAGCACCACTAATAATAAGTATGCAAGATAATAATAGTGATGCCTTGCATAAATGCAAGCACCACTAACTAGATATTAAAGTTTGAGGACAAACTTTATGTTGGCTTGACAAAGCCTGGTCTGAACGTTTTAAACAGTTTGACAGAAGTTTGGTTAAGCATGCTATCTTGTTGTTAGTATGCTTCAGTATGAAGCTTTTTAAAATAAAGCTAACATAATTTACCATTTAGCTGGCATGATTTAGCATGAAGCTAACATGATTTAGCATAAAGTCAGCATAAAGCTAACATGTTTAAAGACCCAACCCCCATGTCTCTATGATGTTCTGATGCGAAGATATAAGGCTTTGTTTATTCCATTGCTAGGGTACTAAGTTTGGTTGCTAGGCAGAAAACTGGCATCCCATAATGATTTCACTTCAAGTCACAAGTAAAACGGTCCAACCCCCATGTCTCTATGATGTTCTGATACGGAGATATAAGGCTTTGTTTGTTCCGTTGCTAGGGTGCTAAGTTTGGTTGCTAGGCAGAAAATTGGCATCCCATAATGATCACACTTCAAGCCACAAATAAAACAGTTCAACCCCTGTGTCTCTATGATGTTCTGAAGCGGAGATATAAGGCTTTGTTTATTCCGTTGCTAGGGTACTAAGTTTGGTTGCTAGGCAGAAAACTGGCATCCCATAATGATTTCACTTCAAGTCACAAGTAAAACGGTCCAACCCCCATGTCTCTATGATGTTCTGATACGGAGATATAAGGCTTTGTTTGTTCCGTTACTAGGGTACTAAGTTTGGTTGCTAGGCAGAAAATTGGCATCCCATAATGATCACACTTCAAGCCACAAGTAAAACGGTCCAACCCCCGTGTCTCTATGATGTTCTGAAGGGGAGATATAAGGCTTTGTTTATTCCGTTGCTAGGGTACTAAGTTTGGTTGCTAGGGAGAAAATTGGCATCCCATAATGATCAACCTTCAAGCCACAAGTAAAACGGTCCAACCCCCGTGTCTCTATGATGTTCTGAAGCGGAGATATAAGGCTTTGTTTATTCCGTTGCTAGGGTACTAAGTTTGGTTGCTAGGGAGAAAATTGGCATCCCATAATGATCAACCTTCAAGCCACAAGTAAAACGGTCCGACCCCCGTGTCTCTATGATGTTCTGAAGCGGAGATATAAGGCTTTGTTTATTCCGTTGCTAGGGTACTAAGTTTGGTTGCTAGGCAGAAAATTTGCATCCCATAATGATCACACTTCAAGCCACAAGTAAAACGGTCCAACCCCCGTGTCTCTACGATGTTCTGATGCGGAGATATAAGGCTTTGTTTATTCCGTTGCTAGGGTACTAAGTTTGGTTGCTAGGGAGAAAATTGGCATCCCATAATGATCAACCTTCAAGCCACAAGTAAAACGGTCCAACCCCCGTGTCTCTATGATGTTCTGAAGCGGAGATATAAGGCTTTGTTTATTCCGTTGCTAGGGTACTAAGTTTGGTTGCTAGGGAGAAAATTGGCATCCCATAATGATCAACCTTCAAGCCACAAGTAAAACGGTCCAACCCCCGTGTCTCTATGATGTTCTGAAGCGGAGATATAAGGCTTTGTTTATTCCGTTGCTAGGGTACTAAGTTTGGTTGCTAGGGAGAAAATTGGCATCCCATAATGATCAACCTTCAAGCCACAAGTAAAACGGTCCAACCCCCGTGTCTCTATGATGTTCTGAAGGGGAGATATAAGGCTTTGTTTATTCCGTTGCTAGGGTACTAAGTTTGGTTGCTAGGGAGAAAATTGGCATCCCATAATGATCAGACTTCAAGCCACAAGTAAAACGGTCAAACCCCGTGTCTCTATGATGTTCTGAAGCGGAGATATAAGGCTTTGTTTATTCCGTTGCTAGGGTACTAAGTTTGGTTGCTAGGGAGAAAATTGGCATCCCATAATGATCAACCTTCAAGCCACAAGTAAAACGGTCCAACCCCCGTGTCTCTAAGATGTTCTGAAGCGGAGATATAAGGCTTTGTTTATTCCGTTGCTAGGGTACTAAGTTTGGTTGCTAGGGAGAAAATTGGCATCCCATAATGATCACACTTCAAGCCACAAGTAAAACGGTGCAACCCCCATGTCTCTATGATGTTCTGAAGCGGAGATATAAGGCTTTGTTTATTCCGTTGCTAGGGTACTAAGTTTGGTTGCTAGGGAGAAAATTGGCATCCCATAATGATCCCCCTTCAAGCCACAAGTAAAACGGTCCAACCCCCGTGTCTCTAAGATGTTCTGAAGCGGAGATATAAGGCTTTGTTTATTCCGTTGCTAGGGTACTAAGTTTGGTTGCTAGGGAGAAAATTGGCATCCCATAATGATCCCCCTTCAAGCCACAAGTAAAACGGTCCAACCCCCGTGTCTCTAAGATGTTCTGAAGCGGAGATATAAGGCTTTGTTTATTCCGTTGCTAGGGTACTAAGTTTGGTTGCTAGGGAGAAAATTGGCATCCCATAATGATCACACTTCAAGCCACAAGTAAAACAGCCCAACCCCCGTGTCTCTATGATGTTCTGAAGCGGAGATATAAGGCTTTGTTTATTCCGTTGCTAGGGTACTAAGGTTGGTTGCTAGGGAGAAAATTGGCATCCCATAATGATCACCCTTCAAGCCACAAGTAAAACGGTCCAACCCCCGTGTCTCTATGATGTTCTGAAGCGGAGATATAAGGCTTTGTTTGTTCTGTTGCTAGGGTGCTCATATTTGGTTGCTAGGGGCGTGGCTTAATAACTCTGTAAGAATCCTGAGAGACTGATTGGATGCCTGAGTAAAATGATCCCACCCCCATGTCTCTATGACAGTGTGATGCAAAGATATCCATCTGGGCATTTTATAATGGCAGTCTATGGGAGATGTTGCTAGGGTGCCCAAAATGGTTGCTAGGGGCGTGGCTTAATAGCTTTGGAGAGATCCTGAAAGACTGATTGGATGCCTGAGTAAAATGAGCCCACCCCCATGTCTCTACGACACTCTAGAATGAAGATATTCCTTCTGGGACGTTTTTATTCCCTTATATGGGCGTGTTTCCTGCCCCATTATAAGTCAATGGGGAAATTTGGGGGCCTCTTACACCCCAGGGGTACAGCTTACACCCCAATGTGATGTATGTTCTTACAGAGCCTGCCAGCCTCTTCAACTGTGATAAGCCACAAGTTTCAAAAAATTTCACGTTCGCAGCTATGACCCGTCAAAGTTGGTCGTAATGTTAAGTCAATGGAATTTTTGGGGTGTTTGAGCGCCCCGTTTAGGAATTCGGTAGGTCCCATCAGTTAGAAAAGTCATAGCATAAATCTACGGACCAGTCTTAAAAGTTTTGTTAAGTTTTGTGGGTGTAGCTTGAAAGCTCTAGGAGGAGTTACAGTCAGAAAAAGTGGGGGAGCATAAGAATAATAATAACTAGATAGAAAAGTTTGAAGACAAACTTTATGTTGGCTTGACAAAACCTGGCCTGAACGTTTAAAAAAGTTTTGGAGAAACTTAAAACAAGTTTAGTTTAGTAGTCTAACTTTCCGTAAACATGATTTAACAAAAACTTAGCATGTTAACATGATTTACCACTAAGTTAGCATGATGTTAACATGAATAAACATGAGTAAACATGATGCTAACATGAATTAGCATGAAGCTAGCATGATGCTAACATGAATTAGCATAAAGCTAGCATGATGCTAACATGAATTAGCATGAAGCTAGCGTGATGCTAACATGAATTAGCATGAAGCTAGCGTGATGCTAACATGAATTAGCATGAAGCTAGCATGATGCTAACATGAATTAGCATGAAGCTAGCATGATGCTAACATGAATTAGCATGAAGCTAGCATGATGCTAACATGAATTAGCATGAAGCTAGCATGATGCTAACATGAATTAGCATGAAGCTAGCATGATGCTAACATGAATTAGCATGAAGCTAGCATGATGCTAACATGAATTAGCATGATGCTAACATGAATTAGCATGAAGCTAGCATGATGCTAACATGAATTAGCATGAAGCTAGCATGATGCTAACATGAATTAGCATGAAGCTAGCATGATGCTAACATGAATTAGCATGAAGCTAGCGTGATGCTAACATGAATTAGCATGAAGCTAGCGTGATGCTAACATGAATTATCATGAAGCTAGCGTGATGCTAACATGAATTAGCATGAAGCTAGCATGATGCTAACATGAATTAGCATGAAGCTAGCATGAATTATCATGAAGCTAACATGATGGTAACATGAATTAGCATGAAGCTAGCATGATGTTAACATGAATTAGCATGAAGCTAGAATGATGCCAACATGAATTAGCATGAAGCTAGAATGGTGATAACATGAATTAGCATGAAGCTAGCATGATGATAACATGAATTAGCATGAAGCTAGCATGATGCTAGCATGATGTTAACATGAATTAGCATGAAGCTAGAATGATGCCAACATGAATTAGCATGAAGCTAGAATGGTGATAACATGAATTAGCATGAAGCTAGCATGATGATAACATGAATTAGCATGAAGCTAGCATGATGCTAGCATGAATTAGCATGAAGCTAGAATGAAGCTAGCATGATGCTAACATGAATTAGCATGAAGCTAGCATGATGCTAACATGAATTAGCATGAAGCTAGCATGATGCTAACATGAATTAGCATGAAGCTAGCATGATGCTAACATGAATTAGCATGAAGCTAGCATGATGCTAACATGAATTAGCATGAAGCTAGCATGATGCTAACATGAATTAGCATGAAGCTAGCATGATGCTAACATGAATTAGCATGAAGCTAGCATGATGCTAACATAAATTAGAATGAAGCTAGCATGATAATAACATGAATAAGCATGAAGCTAGCATGATGCTAACATGAATTAGCATGAAGCTAGCATGATGTTAACATGAATTAGCATGAAGCTAGCATGATGTTAACATGAATAAGCATGAAGCTAGCATGATTTATTATGAAATTAGCATAAAGCTAGCATGAAACTAGCATGAAGCTAGTATGACTTAGCATGAAGCTAGCATAAGGCTAACATGACCAAAAGACCCAACCCCCATGCCTCTATGATTTTCGGATCCAGAGATATAAGGCTTTGTTTATTATGTTGCTAGGGTGCTCATATTTGGTTGCTAGGGGCGTGGCTTAATACCTCGATAAGAATCCTCAGAGACTGATTGGATGCCTGAGTAAAATGAGCCCACCCCCATGTCTCTGTGACACTGTGCTGCAAAGATATCCATCTGCGCAATTTATAATGGCAGTCTATGGAATAAGTTGCTAGGGTGCCCAAAAATGGTTGCTAGGGGCGTGGCTTAATAGCTATGGGACGATCTTGAGAGACTGATTGGATGCCTGAGTAAAATGAGCCCACCCCCATGTCTCTGCGACACTCTAAAATGAAGATATTCCATCTGGGACGCTTTTATTCCCTTATATGGGCATGTTTCCTGCCCCATTATAAGTCAATGGGGAAATTTGGGTGCCTCTTACACCCCAGGGGTACAGCTTACACCCCAATGTGATGTATGTTCTTACACAGCCTACCAGCCTCTTCAACTGTGATAACCCACAAGTTTCTACAAATTTCTCGTTCGCAGCTATGACCCGTCAAAGTTGGTCGTAATGTTAAGTCAATGGAAAATTTGGGGTGTTTGAGCGCCCCGTTTAGGAATTTGGTAGGTCCCATCAGTTATAAAAGTCATAGCATAAATCTACGTACCAGTCTTAAAAGTTTTGTAAAGTTTTGTGGGTGTAGCTTGAAAGCTCTAGGAGGAGTTACTGTTAGAAAAAGTGTGGACCAGAAGAATAATAATAACTAGATAGGTACATTTCCTGAAGAAAATGTGAAGTGGTGCTTGCCGTGGCAAAATTCTGGGGGCAATGTATGATTATACTCAGAGTCACGAGTCAAACGGTCCAACCCCCGTGTCTCTACGATGTTCTGTTGTGGAGATATAAGGCTTTGTTTATTGAAGGTAGTATGATTACCATGAAGCTAGAATGATGTTAGCATAATTAACGTGAAGGTAGTATGATGTTAACATGATTAGCATGAAGCTAGCATAAAGCGAACATCATTAGCATGAAGCTAACATGATGTTAATATGATTAACATGAAGTTAGCATGATGTTAGCATGATTATCAGGAAGTTGGCATGATGTTAGCATGATAAGCATGAAGTTAGCATGATTAGCATTATGTTAGTATGATTAGCATGAAGTTAGCATGAAGCTAGCATGAAGCTAACATGATTAGCATGAAGCTAGCATGAAGCTAACATGATTAGCATGAAGCTAGCATAAAGCTAGCATGAAGCTAACATGATTAGCATGAAGTTAGCATGAAGCTAGCATTAAGCTAGCATGATTAGCATGAAGCTAGCATGATTAGCATGAAGCTAGCATGATTAGCATGAAGCTAGCATGATTAGCATGATGTTAGCATGATTAGCATTGTGTTAGCATGAAGTTAGCATGAAGCTAGCATGATTAGCATGAAGCTAGCATGAAGCTAGCATGATTAGCATGAAGCTAGCATGAAGCTAGCATGATTAGCATGAAGCTAGCATGATTAGCATGAAGCTAGCATGATTAGCATGAAGCTAGCATGATTAGCATGAAGATAGCATGATGTTAGCATGATGTTAGCATGATGTTAGCATGATGTTAGCATGATGTTAGCATGAAGCTAGCATGATTAGCATGAAGCTAGCATGAAGCTAGCATGATTAGCATGAAGCTAGCATGAAGCTAGCATGATTAGCATGAAGCTAGCATGATTAGCATGAAGCTAGCATGATTAGCATGAAGCTAGCATGATTAGCATGAAGCTAGCATGATTAGCATGAAGCTAGCATGATTAGCATGAAGCTAGCATGAAGCTAACATGAAGTTAGCATGATTAGCATAAAGCTAGCATGAAGCTAACATGATTAGCATGAGGCTAGCATGATTAGCATGATGTTAGCATGATTAGCATGAAGTTAGCATGATGTTAGAATGATTAGCATAAAGATAGCATGATGTTAGCATGATTAACATGAAGCTAGCATGATGTTAGCATGATTAGCAAGAAGTTAACATGAAGTTAGCATGAAGCTAGCATGATTTAATGTGAAGTTAGCAAGATTTATTATGAAATTAGCATTAAGCTAGCATGAAACTAGCATGAAGCTAGTATGACTTAGCATTAAGCTAGCATGAAGCTAACATGACCCAAAGACCCAACCCCCATGTCTCTATGATGTTCGGATCCAGAGATATAAGGCTTTGTTTATTCGGTTGCTAGGGTGCTCATATTTGGTTGCTAGGGGCGTGGCTTGGGAGTGGCCAATGATGTGGCCAGTTATTACACTCCGAGTCACAAGTAAAACGGTCCAACCCCCATGTCTCTACGATGTTCTGATGTCGAGATATAACTGTTTAAATGTTATGTTGCTAGGGTGCTCAAAAGTGGTTGCTAGGGGCGTGGCTTAATACCTCAATAAGGATCCTGAGAGACTGATTGGATGTCTGGGTAAAATGAGCCCACCCCCAAGGCTCTATGACACTGTGCTGCAAAGATATCCATCCTGGCATTTTATAATGGCAGTCTATGGGAGATGTTGCTAGGGTGCCAAAAATTGTTGCTAGGGGCGTGGCTTAATAGCTCTGGGATGATCCTGAGAGACTGATTGGATGCCCGAGTAAAATGAGCCCACCCACTTATCTCTACGACGCTGTAAAGCAAAGATATCCCATCTGGAACGGTTTTATTCCCTTATATGGGCGTGTTTCCTGCCCCATTATAAGTCAATGGGGCACTTTTGGGCACCTCTTACACCCCAGGGGTACAACTTACACCCCATTGTGATCCATGTTCTTACAGAGCCTAACACCCTCTTCAAATGTTGTAACCCACATGTTTCTACAAAATTCTCGAGCGGAGCTATGACTCGTCAAAGTTGGGCGCAATGTTAAGTCAATGGGATTTTTCGGGTGGTTTTTCGCCCCCCTTTCGGAAATCCTGCACCCGATCGCTTATAAAAGTCATAGCACACCTCTCCTCAATAAGCCGGTCGATTTGAGCCCTATTTCATGGGTCTACGACAAAGCGTGCGGGACGAGTTACGCGCCGAAAAAAGTGTCCAGAAAAAGAAGAATAATAATAACTAGATAGGTACATTTCCTGAAGAAAATGTGAAGTGGTGCTTGCCGTGGCAAATTTCAGGTGACAGTATCTTATTATACTCCGAGCCAAAAGTAAACACTCCAACCCCTGTGTCTCTACGATGTTCTTATGCAGAGATATAAGGCTTTGTTTATTCGGTTGCTAGGGTACTGTATTTGGTTGCTAGGGAGAAAATTGGCATCCACTTGTGATTACAATCCGAGTCACAAGTCAAACGGTCCAACCCCCGTGTCTCTACGATGTTCTGATGTGGAGATATAAGGCTTTGTTTATTGAAGGTAGCATGATTAGCATGAAGCTAGCATGATGTTAGCATAATTAACGTGAAGGTATTATGATGTTAACATGATTAACATGAAGTTAGCATGATTAGCATGAAGGTAGCATAAAGCTAACATCATTAGCATGAACCTAGCACAAAGCTAACATAATTAGCATGAAGCTAACATGATGCTAATATGATTAGCATGAAGCTAGCATGATGTTAGCATGATTAGCATGATGTTAGCATGATTAGCATGAAGTTAACATGAAGCTAGCATGAAGTTAGCATGATTAGCCTGAAGCTAGCATGAAGCTAGCATGATTAGCATGAAGTTAGCATGATGTTAGCATGATTAGCATGAAGCTACCATGATTAGCATGAAGCTAGCATGATGTTAGCATGATTAGCATGAAGCTAGCATAAAGCTAACATGATTAGCATGAAGTTAGCATGAAGCTAGCATGATTAGCATGATGTTAGCATGATTAGCATGAAGTTACCATGATTAGCATGAAGCTAGCATGATGATAGCATGATTAGCATGAAGCTAGCATGAAGCTAACATGATTAGCATGAAGTTAGCATGAAGCTAGCATGATTAGCATGAAGCTAGCATGATGTTAGCATGAAGTTAGCATGAAGCTAGCATGATTAGCATGAATTATGCATGATGTTAGCATAATTAGCATGATGCTAGCATGGTTAGAATGAAGCTAGCATGATGTTAGCATGATGTTAGCATGATTAACATGATGTTAGCATGATTAGCACAAACTTAGCATGAAGCTAACATGATTAGCATGAAGCTAACATGATTAGCATGAAGCTAGCATGATGATAGCATGATAAGCATGAAGCTCGCATGAAGCTAACATGATTAGCATGAAGTTAGCATGAAGCTAGCATGATTAGCATGAAGCTAGCATGATGTTAGCATGAAGTTAGCATGAAGCTCGCATGATTAGCATGAATTATGCATGATGTTAGCATAATTAGCATGATGCTAGCATGATTAGAATGAAGCTAGCATGATGTTAGCATGATTAACATGATGTTAGCATGATTAGCACAAACTTAGCATGAAGCTAACATGATTAGCATGAAGTTAGCATGAAGCTAGCATGATTAGCATGAAACTAGCATGATGATAGCATGATTAGCATGAAGTTAGCATGAAGCTAGCATGATTAGCATGACGTTAGCATGATGTTACCATGATTAGCATGATGATACCATGATTAGCATGAAGCTAGCATGATGTTAGCATGATGTTAGCATGATGTTAGCATGATGTTAGCATGATTAGCATGATGTTAGCATGATTAGCATGAAGTTAGCATGATGTTAGCATGATTAGCATGAAGTTAGCATGATGTTAGAATGACTAGCATAAAGATAACATGATGTTAGCATGATTAACATGAAGCTAGCATGATGTTAGCATGATTAGCAAGAAGTTAACATGAAGTTAGCATGAAGATAGCATGAAGATAGCATTAGCATGATTTAACGTGAAGTTAGCAAGATTTATTATGACATTAGCATTAAGCTAGCATGAAACTAGCATGAAGCTAGTATGACTTAGCATTAAGCTAGCATGAAGCTAACATGACCCAGAGACCCAACCCCCATGTCTCTATGATGTTCGGATCCAGAGATATAAGGCTTTGTTTATTATGTTGCTAGGGTGCTCATATTTGGTTGTTAGGGGCGTGGCTTAGGAGTGGCCAATAATGTGGCCAGTTATTACACTCTGAGTCACAAGTAAAATGGTCCAACCCCCGTGTCTCTACGATGTTCTGATGCGGAGATATAAGGCTTTGTTTATTGGGTTGCTAGGGTGCTCATATTTGGTTGCTAGGGGCGTGGCTTGGGAGTGGGCAATGATGTGGCCAGTGATTACACTCCGAGTCACAAGTAAAACGGTCCAACCCCCGTGTCTCTACGATGTTCTGATGCCGAGATATAACTGTTTGAATTTTATGTTGCTAGGGTGCTCAAAAGTGGTTGCTAGGGGCGTGGCTTAATACCTATGTAAGGATCCTGAGAGACTGGTTGGATGCCTGAGTTAAATGAGCCCACCCCCATGTCTCTATGACACTGTGGTGCAAAGATATCCATCTGGGCATTTTATAATGGCAGTCTATGGGAGATGTTGCTAGGGTGCCCAAAATTGTTGCTAGGGGCGTGGCTTAATAGCTCTGGGATGATCCTGAGAGACTGATTGGATGCCCGAGTAAAATGAGCCCACCCACTTATCTCTACGACACTGTAAAGCAAAGATATCCCATCTGGAACTGTTTTATTCCCTTATATGGGCATGTTTCCTGCCCCATTATAAGTCATAGGGAATTTTCGGGTTCCTCTTACACCCCAGGGGTACAACTTACACCCCAATCTCATGTATGTTCTTACATAGCCTACCACCCTCTTCAAATTTAGTAACCCACATGTTTCTACGAAATCCTCACTCGGACCTATGACCTGACAAAGTTTTCCGCAATGTTAGTCTATGGGATTTTGCCCCATTGACTTTTCATTGGGCATTTTTGGGCACCTCTTACACCCCAGGGGTACAACTTACACCCCATTGTGATGTATGTTCTTACAGAGTCTACCACCCTCTTCAAATGTTGTAACCCACATGTTTCTACAAAATCCTCGAGCGGAGCTATGACTCGTCAAAGTTGGGCCCAATGTTAAGTCAATAGGATTTTTCGGGTGGTTTTTCGCCCCCCTTTCAGAAATCCTGCACCCGATCGCTTATAAAAGTCATAGCACACCTCTCCTCAATAATCCGGTCGATTTGAGCCCTCTTTCATGGGACTACGTGAAACCGTGCGGGACGAGTTACGCGCCGAAAAAGTGTCCAGAAAAAGAAGAATAATAACTAGATAGAAAAGTTTGTTGACAAACTTTATGTTGGCTTGACAAAGCCTGGCCTGAACGTTAAAAACGGTTTGACAGAAGTTTAGTTTAGTAGGCTATCTGGCTGTTAGTATGTTTAAGTATGAAGCTAGCCTGATTTAGCATGAAGCTAGCATGATTAGCCTGAAGCTAGCATGAAGCTAACATGATTAGCATGAAGTTAGCATCAAGTTAGTATGATTAGCATGAAGCTAGCATGATGCTAACATGAAATAGCATGAAGCTAGCATGATGCTAACATGAATTAGCATGAAGCTAACATGAATAGCATGAAGCTAGCATCAAGTTGGCATGATTAGCATGAAGCTAGCATGATGCTAACAAGAATTAGCATGAAGTTAGCATGATGCTAACATGAATTAGCATGAAGCTAGCATGATGCTAACATGAATTAACATGAAGATAGCATGATGCTAACATGAATTAGCATGAATCTAGCATGATGCTAACATGAATTAGCATGAAGCTAGCATGATGCTAACAAGAATTAGCATGAAGCTAGCATTATGCTAACATGAATTAGCATGAAGCTAGCATGATGCTAACATGAATTAGCATGAAGCTAGCATGATGCTAACATGAATTAGCATGAAGTTAGCATGAAGCTAGCATGATGCTAACATGAATTAGCATGAAGCTAGCATGATGCTAACAGGAATTAGCATGAAGCTAGCATGATGCTAACATGAATTAGCATGAAGCTAGCATGATGCTAACATGAATTAGCATGAAGTTAGCATGATGCTAACATGAATTAGCATGATGCTAACATGAATTAGCATGAAGCTAACATGATGCTAATATGAATAAGCATGAAGCTAGCATGATTCTTAAATGAATTAGCATGAAGTTAGCATAATGCTAACATGAATTAGCATGAAGCTAGCATGATGTTAACATGAATTAGCATGAAGCTAGCATGATGCTAATATGAATAAGCATGAAGCTATCATGATGCTAAAATGAATTAGCATGAAGTTAGCATAATGCTAACATGAATTAACATGAAGCTAGCATGATGTTAACATGAATTAGCATGAAGCTAGCATGATGTTAACATGATTTAGCATGAAGTTAGCAGGATATATTATGAAATTAGCATAAAGCTAGCATGAAACTAGCATGAAGCTAGTATGACTTAGCATGAAGGTAGCATAAGGCTAACATGACCAAAAGACCCAACCCCACTGTCTCTATGATGTTCGGATCCAGAGATATAAGGCTTTGTTTATAATGTTGCTAGGGTGCTCATATTTGGTTACTAGGGGCGTGGCTTAATACCTCAATAAGAATCCTTAGAGACTGATTGGATGCCTTAGTAAAATGAGCCTACCCCCATGTCTCTGTGACACTGTGCTGCAAAGATATTCATCTGGGTATTTTATAATGGCAGTCTATGGAAGATGTTGCTAGGGTGCCCAAAAATGGTTGCTATGGGCGTGGCTTAATAGCTATGGGACGATCCTGAGAGACTGATTGGATGCCTGAGTAAAATGAGCCCACCCCCATGTCTCTATGACACTGTAAAGCGAATATATTCCATCTGGAACGTTTTTATTCCCTTATATGGGCATGTTTCCTGCCCCATTATAAGTCAATGGGGAATTTTGGGGGCCTCTTACACCCCAGGGGTACAACTTACACCCCATTGTGAGGTATGTTCTCACAGTGCCTGCCAGCCTCTTCAAATGTGGTAACCCACAAGTTTCTACAAATTTCTCGCTCGCAGCTATGACCCGTCAAAGTTTGTCGCAATGTTAAGTAAATGGGACTTTTCGGAAGTTTTATGTCCCGTTTTAGGAATTCTGTAAGTCGGATCCCGTCAAAAAGATATAGCACACTTCTTCAGACCAGTTAGAATGTCCGTGGAAAATTTCGTGGATGTAGCTTGAAAGCTGTCGGACGAGTTAGCCGCAGAAATTTTAGTCTCAGAAGAAGAATAATAACTAGATAGGTACATTTCCTGAAGAAAATGTGAGTGGTGCTTGCCGTGGCAAAATTCTGGGGAACATATATGATTATACTCCAAGCCAAAAGTAAAACAATCCAACTCCCGTGTCTCTACGATGTTCTGATGCGGAGATATAAGGCTGTATTTACTCTGTTGCTAGGGTACTGTATTTGGTTGCTAGGGAAAAAATTGGCATCCCATAGTGATTACCCGCCGAGTCACGAGTCAAACGGTCCAACTACCGTGTCTGTACAATGTTCTGATGCGGAGATATAAGGCTTTGTTTACTCTGTTGCTAGGGTACTGTATTTGGTTGCTAGGGGGAAAATTGGCATCCACTGGTGATTACACTCCAAGTCACAAGTCAAACGGTCCAACCCCCGTGTTTTGACGATGTTCTGATGCGGAGATATAAGGCTTTGTTTACTCTGTTGCTAGGGTACTGTATTTGGTTGCTAGGGAAAAAATTGGCATCCACTAGTGATTACATGCCGAGTCACAAGTAAAATGGTCCAACCTCTGTGTCTCTACGATGTTCTGATGCGGAGATATAAGGCTTTGTTTACTCTGTTGCTAGGGTACTGTATTTGGTTGCTAGGGAAAAAATTGCCATCCCATAGTGATTACACACTGAGTCACGAGTCAAACGGTCCAACCCCCGTGTCTCTACGATGTTTTGATGCGGAGATATAAGGCTTTGTTTACTCTGTTGCTAGGGTACTGTATTTGGTTGCTAGGGAAAAAATTGGCACCCTATAGTGATTACACTCTGAGTCACGAGTCAAACGGTCCAACCCCCGTGTCTCTACGATGTTCTGATGCGAAGATATGAGGCTTTGTTTACTCTGTTGCTAGGGTACTGTATTTGGTTGCTAGGGAAAAAATTGGCATCCCATAGTGATTACAGGCTGAGTCACGAGTCAAACGGTCCAACCCCCGTGTCTCTACGATGTTCTGATGCTGAGATATAAGGCTTTGTTTACTCTGTTGCTAGGGTACTGTATTTGGTTGCTAGGGAAAAAATTGGCATCCCATAATGATTACACTCTGAGTCACGAGTCAAACGGTCCAACCCCTGTGTCTCTACGATGTTTTGATGCGGAGATATAAGGCTTTGTTTACTCTGTTGCTAGGGTACTGTATTTGGTTGCTAGGGAAAAAATTGGCATCCCATAATGATTACACTCTGAGTCACGAGTCAAACGGTCCAACTCCCGTGTCTCTACGATGTTCTGATGCCGAGATATAACTGTTTGAATTTTATGTCGCTAGGGTGCTCAAAAGTGGTTGCTAGGGGCGTGGCTTAATACCTATGTGAGGATCCTGAGAGACTGATTGGATGCCTGAGTAAAATGAGCCCACCCCCTAGTCTCTACGACATTGTAAAGCAAAGATATCCCATCTGGAACTTTTTTATTCCCTTATATGGGCATGTTTCCTGCCCCATTATGAGTCAATGGGCAATTTCGGGTGCCTCTTACACCCCAGGGGTACAACTTACACCCCATTGTGATGTATGTTCTTACAGAGTCTACCACCCTCTTCAAATGTTGTAACCCACGTGTTTCTACAAAATCCTCGAGTGGAGCTATGACTGGTCAAAGTTGGGCGCAATGTTAAGTCAATGGGATTTTTCGGGTGGTTTTTCGCCCCCCTTTCGAAAATCCTGCACCCGATCCCTTAAAAAAGATATAGCACACCATTCCTCAATAAACCGGTCAATTTGGGCCCTCTTTTATGGGTCTACGACAAACCGTGTGGGACGAGTTACGCGCCGAAATTTGTGCGACATAAGAATAAAGATATAAAAATAATAATAATATCCCTGAGGAATAGTAATAGTGATGCTTTGCATAAATGCAAGCACCACTAATTATAATAACTAGATAGGTACATTTCCTGAAGAAAATGTGAAGTGGTGCTTGCCGTGGCAAAGTTCTGGGGGCAATGTATGATTATACTCCAAGTCACGAGTCAAACGGTCCAACCCCCGTGTCTCTACGATGTTCTGATGTGGAGATATAAGGCTTTGTTTATTGAAGGTAGTATGATTACCATGAAGCTAGCATGATGTTAGCATAAATAACGTAAAGGTAGTATGATGTTAACATGATTAGAATGAAGCTAGCATAAAGCGAACATCATTAGCATGAAGCTAACATGATGTTAATATGATTAGCATGAAGTTAGCATGATGTTAGCATGATTATCAGGAAGTTGGCATGATGTTAGCATGATTAGCATGAAGTTAGCATGAAGTTAACATGAAGCTAACATGAAGTTACCATGATGTTAACATGATTAGCATGAAGCTAGCATGAAGCTAACATGATTAGCATGAAGTTAGCATGAAGCTAGCATTAAGCTAACATGATTAGCATGAAGCTAGCATGAAGCTAACATGATTAGCATGAAGCTAGCATGATTAGCATGAAGTTAGCATGATGTTAGCATGATTAGCATGATGTTAGCATGATTAGCATGAAGTTAGCATGAAGCTAGCATGAAGCTAGCATGATTAGCATGAAGCTAGCATGAAGCTAACATGATTAGCATGAAGCTAGCATGATTAGCATGAAGCTAGCATGATGTTAGCATGAAGCTAGCATGAAGCTAACATGAAGCTAGCATGATTAGCATGAAGCTAGCATGAAGCTAACATGATTAGCATGAGGCTAGCATGATTAGCATGAAGCTAGCATGATTAGCATCAAGCTAGCATGATGTTAGCATGATGTTAGCATGATTAGCATGAAGCTAACATGATTAGGATGAAGTTAGCATGAAGCTACCATGATTAGCATGAAGCTAGCATAATGTTAGCATAAAGCTAACATGATTAGCATGAAGCTAACATGATGTTAGCATGATTAGCATGATGTTAGCATGATTAGCATGATGATAGCATGAAGCTAGCATTATGTTAGCATGATTAGCATGATGTTAGCATGATTAGCATGAAGTTAGCATGATGTTAGAATGATTAGCATAAAGATAGCATGATGTTAGCATGATTAGCATGAAGCTAGCATGATGTTAGCCTGATTAGCATGAAGCTAGCATGAAGATAGCATGAAGCTAGCATGATTTAACGTGAAGTTAGCAAGATTTATTATGAAATTAGCATTAAGCTAGCATGAAACTAGCATGAAGCTAGTATGACTTAGCATTAAGCTAGCATGAAGCTAATATGACCCAAAGACCCAACCCCCATGTCTCTATGATGTTCGGATCCAGAGATATGAGGCTTTGTTTATTATGTTGCTAGGGTGCTCATATTTGGTTGTTAGGGGCGTGGCTTGGGAGTGGCCAATAATGTGGCCAGTTATTACACTCTGAGTCACAAGTAAAATGGTCCAACCCCCGTGTCTCTACGATGTTCTGATGCAGAGATATAAGGCTTTGTTTATTGGGTTGCTAGGGTGCTCATATTTGGTTGCTAGGGGCGTGGCTTGGGAGTGGCCAATGATGTGGCCAGTGATTATACTCCGAGTCACAAGTAAAACGGTCCAACCCCCGTGTCTCTACGATGTTCTGATGCCGAGATATAACTGTTTCAATGTTATGTTGCTAGGGTGCTCAAAAGTGGTTGCTAGGGGCGTGGCTTAATACCTCAATAAGGATCCTGAGAGACTGATTGGATGTCTGGGTAAAATGAGCCCACCCCCAAGTCTCTATGACACTGTGCTGCAAAGATATCCATCCTGGCATTTTATAATGGCAGTCTATGGGAGATGTTGCTAGGGTGCCCAAAATTGTTGCTAGGGGCGTGGCTTAATAACTCTGGGAGGATCCTGAGAGACTGATTGGATGCCCAAGTAAAATGAGCCCACCCACGTATCTCTACGACACTGTAAAGCAAAGATATCCCATCTGGAACGGTTTTATTCCCTTATATGGGCGTGTTTCCTGGCCCATTATAAGTCAATGGGGCACTTTTGGGCACCTCTTACACCCCAGGGGTACAACTTACACCCCATTGTGATCCATGTTCTTACAGAGCCTACCACCCTCTTCAAATGTTGTAACCCACATGTTTCTACAAAATTCTCGAGCGGAGCTATGACCCGTCAAAGTTGGGCGCAATGTTAAGTCAATGGGATTTTTCGGGTGGTTTTTCGCCCCCCTTTCGGAAATCCTGCACCCGATCGCTTATAAAAGTCATAGCACACCTCTCCTCAATAAGCCGGTCGATTTGAGCCCTATTTCATGGGTCTACGACAAAGCATGCGGGACGAGTTACGCGCCGAAAAAAGTGTCCAGAAAAAGAAGAATAATAATAACTAGATAGGTACATTTCCTGAAGAAAATGTGAAGTGGTGCTTGCCGTGGCAAATTTCGGGGGGCAATATATGATTATATGTCCAGTCACGAGTAAAACGATCCAAACCCCGTGTCTCTACGATGTTCTGATGCGGAGATATAAGGCTTTGTTTATTCTGTTGCTAGGGTACTGTATTTGGTTGCTAGGGAGAAAATTGGTATTCACTAGTGATTACACTCCGACTCACAAGTAAAACGGTCCAACCCCCGTGTCTCTACGATGTTCTGATGCGGAGATATAAGGCTTTGTTTACTCTGTTGCTAGGGTACTGTATTTGGTTGCTAGGGGAAAAATTGGCATCCACTGATGATTACACTCCGAGTCACAAGTCAAACGGTCCAACCCCCGTGTCTCTACGATTTTCTGATGCGGAGATATAAGGCTTTGTTTACTCTGTTGCTAGGGTACTGTATTTGGTTGCTAGGAAAAAAAATGGCATCCCATAGTGACTACACTCTGAGTCACGAGTCAAATGGTCCAACCCCCGTGTCTCTACGATGTTCTGATGCGGAGATATAAAGCTTTGTTTACTCTGTTGCTAGGGTACTGTATTTGGTTGCTAGGGAAAAAATTGGCATCCCATAGTGATTACACGCCGAGTCACGAGTAAAACGGTCCAACCCACGTGTCTCTATGATGTTCTGATGCCGAGATATAAGGCTTTATTTACTCTGTTGCTAGGGTACTGTATTTGGTTGCTAGGGAAAAAATTGGCATCCCATAGTGATTACACACTGAGTCACGAGTCAAACGGCCCAACCCCCGTGTCTCTACGATGTTCTGATGCGAAGATATACGGCATTGTTTACTCTGTTGCTAGGGTACTGTATTTGGTTGCTAGGGAAAAAAATGGCATCCCATAATGATTACCCTCCGAGTCACGAGTCAAACGGTCCAACCCCCGTGTCTCTACGATGTTCTGATGCGGAGATATAAGGCTTTGTTTACTCTGTTGCTAGGGTACTGTATTTGGTTGCTAGGGAAAAATTGGCATCCCATAATGATTTCACTCTGAGTCACGAGTCAAACGGTCCAACCCCCGTGTCTCTACGATTTTCTGATGCGGAGATATAAGGCTTTGTTTACTCTGTTGCTAGGGTACTGTATTTGGTTGCTAGGGGAAAAAATGGCATCCCATAGTGACTACACTCTGAGTCACGAGTCAAATGGTCCAACCCCCGTGTCTCTACGATGTTCTGATGCGGAGATATAAAGCTTTGTTTACTCTGTTGCTAGGGTACTGTATTTGGTTGCTAGGGAAAAAATTGGCATCCCATAGTGATTACACGCCGAGTCACGAGTAAAACGGTCCAACCCACGTGTCTCTATGATGTTCTGATGCCGAGATATAAGGCTTTATTTACTCTGTTGCTAGGGTACTGTATTTGGTTGCTAGGGAAAAAATTGGCATCCCATAGTGATTACACACTGAGTCACGAGTCAAACGGTCCAACCCCCGTGTCTCTACGATGTTCTGATGCGAAGATATACGGCTTTGTTTACTCTGTTGCTAGGGTACTGTATTTGGTTGCTAGGGAAAAAATTGGCATCCCATAATGATTACCCTCCGAGTCACGAGTCAAACGGTCCAACCCCCGTGTCTCTACGATGTTCTGATGCGGAGATATAAGGCTTTGTTTACTCTGTTGCTAGGGTACTGTATTTGGTTGCTAGGGAAAAAATTGGCATCCCATAATGATTTCACTCTGAGTCACGAGTCAAACGGTCCAACCCCCGTGTCTCTACGATGTTCTGATGCGGAGATATAAGGCTTTGTTTACTCTGTTGCTAGGGTACTGTATTTGGTTGCTAGGGAAAAAATTGGCATCCCATAATGATTACACTCCGAGTCACGAGTCAAATGGTCCAACCCCCGTGTCTCTACGATGTTCTGATGCGGAGATATAAGGCTTTGTTTACTCTGTTGCTAGGGTACTGTATTTGGTTGCTAGGGAAAAAGTTGGCATCCCATAATGATTACACTCTGAGTCACGAGTCAAAAGGTCCAACCCCCGTGTCTCTACGATGTTCGGATGCTGAGATATAACTGTTTGAATTTTATGTTGCTAGGGTGCTCAAAAATGGTTGCTAGGGGCGTGGCTTAGTACCTATGTAAGGATCCTGAGAGACTGATTGGATGCCTGAGTAAAATGAGCCCACCCCCATGTCTCTATGACACTGTGGTGCAAAGATATCCATCTGGGCATTTTATAATGGCAGTCTATGGGAGATGTTGCTAGGGTGCTCAAAAGTGGTTGCTAGGGGCGTGGCTTAATAGCTCTGAGATGATCCTGAGACACTGATTGGATGCCCGAGTAAAATGAGCCCACCCACTTATCTCTACGACACTGTAAAGCAAAGATATCCCATCAGGAACGATTTTATTCCCTTATATGGGCATGTTTCCTGCCCCATTATAAGTCAATGGGGAATTTTGGGTGCCTCTTACACCCCAGGGGTACAACTTACACCCCAATGTGATGTATGTTCTTACAGAGTCTACCACCCTCTTCAAATGTTGTAACCCACATGTTTTTACAAAATCCTCGAACGGAGATATGACCCGTCAAAAATGGGCGCAATGTTAAGTCAATGGGATTTTTTGGGTGGTTTTTCGCCCCCCTTTCGAAAATCGTGCACCCGATCCCTTATAAAAGTCATAGCACACCTCTCCTCAATAAACCGGTCAATTTGAGCCCTCATTCATGGGACTACGGCAAACCGTGCGGGACGAGTTAGGTGCCGAAAAAGTGTCCAGATATAAGAAGAAGAATAATAACTAGATAGAAAAGTTTGTTGACAAACTTTATGTTGGCTTGACAAAGCCTGGCCTGAACGTTAAAAACGGTTTGACAGAAGTTTAGTTTAGTAGGCTATCTGGCTGTTAGTATGTTTAAGTATGAAGCTAGCATGATTTAACATCAAGTTAGCATGATTAGCATGAAGCTAGCATGATGCTAACATGAAATAACGTAAAGCTAGCATGATGCTAACATGAATTAGCATGAAGCTAGCATGAAGCTAACATGATTAGCATGAAGCTAGCATCAAGTTAGCATGATTAGCATGAAGCTAGCATGATGCTAACATGAATTAGCATGAAGTTAGCATGATGCTAACATGAATTAGCATGAAGCTAGCATGATGCTAACATGAATTAGCATGAAGCTAGCATGATGCTAACATGAATTAGCATGAAGCTAGCATGATGCTAACATGAATTAGCATGAAGCTAGCATGATGCTAACATGAATTAGCATGAAGCTAGCATGATGCTAACATGAATTAACATGAAGCTAGCATGATGCTAACATGAATTAGCATGAAGCTAGCATGATGCTAACATGAATTAGCATGAAGCTAGCATGAAGCTAGCATGATGCTAACATGAATTAGCATGAAGCTAGCATGATGCTAACATGAATTAGCATGAAGCTAGCATGATGCTAACATGAATTAGCATGAAGCTAGCATGATGCTAACATGAATTAGCATGAAGCTAGCATGATGCTAACATAAATTAGCATGAAGCTAGCATGATGCTAACATGAATTAGCATGAAGCTAGCATGATGCTAACATGAATTAGCATGAAGCTAGCATGATGCTAACATGAATTAGCATGAAGCTAACATGAATTAGCATGAAGCTAGCATGATGCTAACATGAATTAGCATGAAGCTAGCATGATGCTAACATGAATTAACATGAAGCTAGCATGATGCTAACATGAATTAGCATGAAGCTAGCATGATGCTAACATGAATTAACATAAAGCTAGCATGATGCTAACATGAATTAGCATGAAGCTAGCATGATGCTAACATGAATTAGCATGAAGCTAGCATGAAGCTAACATGAATTAGCATGAAGTTAGCATGATGCTAACATGAATTAGCATGAAGCTAGCATGATGCTAACATGAATTAGCATGAAGCTAGCATGATGCTAACATGAATTAACATGAAGCTAGCATGATGTTAACATGAATTAGCATGAAGCTAGCATGATGCTAACATGAATTAACATGAGGCTAGCATGATGCTAACATGAATTAGCATGAAGCTAGCATGATGCTAACATGAATTAGCATGAAGCTAGCATGATGATAACATGAATTAGCATGAAGCTAGCATGATGCTAACATGAATTAGCATGAAGCTAGCATGATGCTAACATGAATAAGCATGAAGTTAGCAAGATTTATTATGAAATTAGCATAAAGCTAGCATGAAACTAGCATGAAGCTAGTATGACTTAGCTTGAAGCTAGCATGAAGCTAACATGACCAAAAGACCCAACCCCCATGTCTCTATGATGTTCGGATCCAGAGATATAAGGCTTTGTTCATTATGTTGCTAGGGTGCTCATATTTGGTTGCTAGGGGCGTGGCTTAATAGCTCAATAAGAATCCTTAGAGACTGATTGGATGCCTGAGTAAAATGAGCCCACCCCCATGTCTCTGTGACACTGTGCTGCAAAGATATCCATCTGGGCATTTTATAATGGCAGTCTATGGGAGATGTTGCTAGGGTGCCCAAAAATGGTTGCTAGGGGCGTGGCTTAATTGCTATGGGATGATCCAGAGAGACTGATTGGATGCCTGAGTAAATTGAGCCCACCCCCATGTCTCTATGACACTGTAAAGCGAAGATATTCCATCTGGAACGTTTTTATTCCCTTATATGGGCGTGTTTCCTGCCCCGTTATAAGTCAATGGGGAATTTTGGGGGCCTCCTACACCCCAGGGGTGAAACTTACACCCCAATGTGAGGTATGTTCTCACAGTGCCTGTCAGCCTCCTTAAATATGGTAAGCCAAAAGTTTCTACAAATTTCTCACTCGGAGCTATGACCTGTCAAAGTTTGTCGCAATGTTAAGTAAATGGGACTTTTCGGAAGTTTTATGTCCCGTTTTAGGAATTCTGTAAGTCGGATCCCGTCAAAAAGATATAGCACACTTCTTTAGACCAGTCAGAATGTCCGTGGAAAATTTCGTGGATGTAGCTTGAAAGCTGTCGGACGAGTTAGCCGCAGAAATTTTAGTCTCAGAAGAAGAAGAAGAAGAAGAAGAAGAAGAATAATAACTAGATAGGTACATTTCCTGAAGAAAATGTGAAGTGGTGCTTGCCGTGGCAAATTTCTGGCGACAGTATATGATTATACTCCAAATCACAAGTAAAAAGACCCAACTCCCGTGTCTCTACGATGTTCTGATGCAGAGATATAAGGCTTTGTTTATCCGGTTGCTAGGGTACTGTATTTGGTTGCTAGGGGGAAAATTGCATCCACTAGTGATTACCCTCCGAGTCACGAGTCAAACGGTCCAACCCCCATGTCTCTACGATGTTCTGATGCGGAGATATAAGGCTTTGTTTACTCTGTTGCTAGGGTACTGTATTTGGTTGCTAGGGAAAAAAAATGGCATCCACTAGTGATTACCCTCCGAGTCACGAGTCAAACGGTCCAACCCCCATGTCTCTACGATGTTCTGATGCGGAGATATAAGGCTTTGTTTACTCTGTTGCTAGGGTACTGTATTTGGTTGCTAGGGGAAAAAATGGCATCCACTAGTGATTACCCTCCGAGTCACGAGTCAAACGGTCCAACCCCCGTGTCTCTACGATGTTCTGATGCAGAGATATAAGGCTTTGTTTACTCTGTTGCTAGGGTACTGTATTTGGTTGCTAGGGAAAAAATTGGCATCCACTAGTGATTACCCTCCAAGTCACGAATCAAACGGTCCAACCCCCGTGTCTCTATGATGTTCTGATGCGGAGATATAAGGCTTTGTTTACTCTGTTGCTAGGGTACTGTATTTGGTTGCTAGGGAAAAAATTGGCATCCACTAGTGATTACCCTCCAAGTCACGAGTCAAACGGTCCAACCCCCGTGTCTGTACAATGTTCTGATGCGGAGATATAAGGCTTTGTTTACTCTGTTGCTAGGGTACTTTATTTGGTTGCTAGGGGCAAAATTGGCATCCACTGGTGATTACACTCCAAGTCACTAGTCAAACGGTCCTACCCCCGTGTCTCTACGATGTTCTGATGCGGAGATTTAAGGCTTTCTTTACTCTGTTGCTAGGGTACTGTATTTGGTTGCTAGGGGAAAAAACAGTATCAACTAGTGATTACCCTCCAAGTCACGAGTCAAACGGTCCAACCCCTGTGTCTCTACGATGTTCTGATGCGGAGATATAAGGCTTTGTTTACTCTGTTGCTAGGGTACTGTACTTGATTGCTAGGGAAAAAATTGGCATCCACTAGTGATTACCCTCCGAGTCACGAGTCAAACGGTCCAACCCCCGTGTCTCTACGATGTTCCAATGCGGAGATATAAGGCTTTGTTTACTCTGTTGCTAGGGTACTGTTTTTGGTTGCTAGGGAAAAAATTGACATCCCATAATGATTACACTCCGAGTCACGAGTCAAACAGTCCAACCCCCGTGTCTCTACGATGGTCTGACGCGGAGATATAAGGCTTTGTTTACTCTGTTGCTAGGGTACTGTATTTGGTTGCTAGGGAAAAAATTGGCATCCACTACTGATTACACTCCGAGTCACGAGTCAAACGGTCCAACCCCAGTGTCTCTATGATGTTCTGATGCGGAGATATGAGGCTTTGTTTACTCTGTTGCTAGGGTACTGTATTTGGTTGCTAGGGAAAAAAACAGCATCCACTAGTGATTACCCTCCGAGTCACGAGTCAAACCGTCCAACACCCGTGTCTCTATGATGTTCTGATGCAGAGATATGAGGCTTTGTTTACTCTGTTGCTAGGGTACTGTATTTGGTTGCTAGGGAAAAAATTGGCATCCACTAGTGATTACCCTCCGAGTCACGAGTCAAACGGTCCGACCCCCGTGTCTCTACGATGTTCTGATGCGGAGATTTAAGGCTTTGTTTACTCTGTTGCTAGGGTACTGTATTTGGTTGCTAGGGGAAAAAATGGCATCCACTAGTGATTACACTCCGAGTCACGAGTCAAACGGTCCAACCCCCGTGTCTCTACGATGTTCTGATGCGGAGATATAAGGATTTGTTTACTCTGTTGCTAGGGTACTGTATTTGGTTGCTAGGGAAAAAATTGCCATCCCATAGTGATTACACTCTGAGTCACGAGTCAAACGGTCCAACCCCCGTGTTTCTACGATGTTTGGATGCCGAGATATAACTGTTTGAATTTTATGTTGCTAGGGTGCTCAAAAGTGGTTGCTAGGGGCGTGGCTTAATACATATGTAAGGATCCTGAGAGACTGATTGGATGCCTGAGTAAAATGAGCCCACCCCCATGTCTCTATGACACTGTGGTGCAAAGATATCCATCTGGGAATTTTATAATGGCAGTCTATGGGAGATGTTGCTAGGGTGCCCAAAATTGTTGCTAGGGGCGTGGCTTAATAGCTCTGGGATGATCCTGAGAGACTGATTGGATGCCCAAGTAAAATGAGCCCACCCACTTATCTCTACGACACTGTAAAGCAAAGATATCCCATCTGGAACTGTTTTTTCCCTTATATGGGCATGTTTCCTGCCAATGGGAATTTTCGTGTGCCTCTAACACCCCAGGGGTACAACTTACACCCCAATGTCATGTATGTTCTTACATAGCCTACCACCCTCTTCAAATTTAGTAACCCACATGTTTCTAAGGAATCCTCACTCGTACCTATGACCCGTCAAAATTTTTGCAATGGTAAGTCTATGGGATTTTGCCCCATTGACTTTTCATTGGGCATTTTTGGGTGCCTCTTACACCCCAGGGGTACAACTTAAACCTCATTGTGATCCATGTTCTTACAGAGCTTACCACCCTCTTCAAATGTTGTAACCCACATGTTTCTATAAAATCCTCGAGCGGAGCTATGACTCGTCAAAGTTGGGCGCAATGTTAAGTCAATGGGATTTTTCGGGTGGTTTTTTGCCCCCCTTTCAGAAATCCTGCACCCGATCCCTTATAAAAGATATAGCCACCATCTCCTCAATAAGCCGGTTGATTTGAGCCCTCTTTCATGGGTCTACGACAAACCGTGCGGGACAAGTTACGTGCCGAAATTTTGTCCAGAATATAATAAAATAACATCCCTGAGCAATAATAATAGTGATGCTTTCCATAAATGCAAGAATCACTAATAATAAGTTTAAATACAATAACAGTATGTTGGCTTTGTCAAGCCAACATAATAACCGAAAGCAATAATAATAGTGATGCTTTGCATAAATGCAAGCACCACTAATTATAATAATAAGTATGCAAGATAATAATAGTGATGCCTTGCATAAATGCAAGCACCACTAATAATAAGTATGAGAGATAATAATAGTGATGCCTTGCATAAATGCAAGCACCACTAATAATAATAAGCTTAGATCGAAGAACAGTATGTTGGCTTTGTCAAGCCAACATAATAAGTTTAGATACAACAACAGTATGTTGGCTTTTTCAAGCCAACATAATAAGCTTAGATCGAAGAACAGTATGTTGGCTTTGTCAAGCCAACATAATAAGTATGAGCAATAGTAATAGTGATGCCTTGCATAAATGCAAGCACCACTAATAATAAGTTTAGATACAACAACAGTATGTTGGCTTTTTCAAGCCAACATAATTACACAAGCTGAACATATTCAGCATCAAATGCTGTTTATTAACAGTTTTTGTCTGCAGCGATATAATACAAGTGAGAAATACAGAGTGCTTCTCCAAGGTGCTGCCTACTTGTACTGCAAGTCATAAAAATGACTACACAAAAATAATTTTAAAGAAAACACCAGCAAACGTTTTGATCGTCCTAACTGCCCAAATACAAAATAGAGTACATACAAAAAAAGATACAAGCAAGTAGTTGTGTTCAAGTGACAGCTAGAAAATGAAACATTTGCAAAACATTTTGTATTTAAACCCACCAAAAGACCTTCATTGTACACATGAACAGCAAGACAAAAACAGCTTTGGTGAAGTTGTCTAAATTATAAAAAGACTTTTTTACATATAAAAGCATCTTAAAAAGTTAAATATTATAAAGTGAATTTGCTATTGCACACAGTGATGAGAGGCTTTAACAGAAAAGGACTCGTCTGTGATGGCAATGCGAGTGCAGTCTTAAGGCTTTCTGCGCCTGTAAAACAAATTTTATAATCATTAAGATTCTTTCCTTTTTTGGTCACTGGTGTGACCAAGGACAAGTTAAATATTTTTATAAGTAAACGGAGCTTACTTTTGATATCCATGGTGTTGGTATCCAGGTCCCAGATTTGAGCCAGCTCTCATCTCAACAGCCACAGAGCACTAGAGAACACAAATAAAAATGAGGTCAGGAAAAAAGACCTGAATCGCAACGCCTACAATAATATAGATTGGTAAACATATTAACAAAAACTTTCCAACAATGTGCAAAAAATTCTCCCTCCCTGAGGTCCACTTATTTATATTTTAAAGGGAGATTTTTTTGTGAACTCTGTCATCATTTACTCTTCCTCAAGTTGATCCAAACCGGTATAAATTTTGTTGTATTGCTAAACATTTATTTTGAAAAATGTTAACCAAACAGATCAGGGGCACCATTCACTTCCATAGTATTATTTTCTTTCCACTATAAAAGTCAATCTGCTTGGATACTAATATTCTTAAAGGATTAGTTCATTTTCTTAAAAAATATCCAGATAATTTACTCACCACCATGTCATCCAAAATGTTAATGTCTTTCTTTGTTCAGTCGAGAAGAAATGATGTTTATTGAGAAAAACATTCCAGGATTTTTCTTATTTTAATGGACTTTAATGGACCGCAACACTTAACAGTTTGATGCAGTTTAAAATTGCCGTTCATAAGACCCTTATGCCTTGTTTGGGATTGACCCTAAACAATCCCAAACAAGGCATAAGGGTCTTATCTAGCGAAATGATTTTCATTTTTGGCAAGAAAAAAAAGCACTTTTAAACCACAACTTCTCATTTTCCTCCGGCTGTGTGACGAGGCAGCGCGACCTCACGTAAAATGTCATTACGTCAAGAGGTTACGGATGAGGTATGCAAAACTACGCCCCAGTGTTTACGAGTGTGGAGAAAGAGGACCGTTCCGACGTTGTTGTATTTGGAATGATACCAATTAATGTCTTTGTGTTAGTTTATTGTTCAAAAATGGTCCGCAAATGTGCGTTTCATATATGTAACACTTGACCTTTCCACAGAATTAAGGAATTACGTGAGGTCGCGCTGGCTTGTCACACAGCCGGAGGAAGAATGTGTGGTTTAGAAGTGCATTTTTTATTTTTCTTGCCAAAAATGACAATCGTTTCGCTAGATAAGTCCCTTATGCCTCGTTTGTGATCATTTTGAGTCCTTTGAAGCTGCGTTAAAACTGCAATTTTTAAATGCATTAAATGCATTAGTTTTGGGGTCCATTAAAGTGAGAAAAATCCTGGAATGTTTTCCTTAAAAACAGTACAGTATTTCTTCTCGACTGAACAAAAAAAGACATCAACATTTTGGATGACATGGTGGTGAGTAAATTTTCTGGATTTTTTTTAAGAAAATGGATTAATCCTTAAAATATTTTCTTTTATATTCAGAAGAACAATGAAATTGTTTGCTTGGGATAGTTCAAGCAAACATTCTGTCATTTACTCACCTTTAAGTAAATTGAGCTTTAAATATCCTGACTAGGGCTGGGCAATAAAATGTTGTTGTTTTTTTAAACGTGGTCGATTCAAAATCGATTCTCAAAGGCCACAAATTTTTTTTTTCACATTTCCACAAACATTAAACATAAGATTACATTAATCTAATTACTAGTCTTATCCACTAGATGTCACCCTCTTTTTTGCATTGCACAATGTTACCAAGAAGCGAGAGGTGAGCCTGTCATTCATTCAGTGCTTAAAAATGGCAGTTTCAGGTGCTTCGTCGACGTTGATGCCACCTTCACATAAAAAGTCAGAGGTATGGAACCATTTAAAGGGGACAGAGAATGAAAAACCATTTTTGCCTTGTCTTTGTTGAATAATGGTAGTCTACTCACATTCACAAACATACAAAAAGTGCTAAACATGCTAAACATCTCAGTCTCATAGAAATTCCTCTTTTAGAAATGTCAGCCAGAAAACGGCCCAATCTGAAAAACTGATGCTTATGACATCACAGGCATCTAACTGCCCTTCCACTTTAAAATAATTGGCTACATTTTTTGAGTGGCAGCAAAGTCAGCCAATCAGTAATGAGATTGCAAGTTAAGCCAGTAGGGGGAGCCAAATAGGTGCAAAACTACTTGTTTAAAATCCCCCACCCTAATAGAGCTATCTGAGAGGTTTTTAGGAAGCTTCTAAGGCATTACAGACCCAAACAAAATTTTTTTTGTCTACATGTCGCATCACAGAACAAGGATAAATACTCCGTTCAATCATTCTATGTCACCTTTAAGATTTCGCAAAAGCAAGACGACGACAGTGTTGTGGCTCTTAATTTCTTTTTATTAATTACCCAATTGTAAACTTCTGTTCTTTTTATAAATATAGTATTTGTATTAAATCTATATACATTATTTAATTCAACTCAGAGTATAAAAATCGACCCGAGAATAGGAACCGAAAATCGAATCGATCTGGAACATCTGAATCGATACCCAACGCCAATCTTGACCATACTAAACATGCAATTTGTGTTTGTTACACATATCTGTAAAAAGGCAAACAATGGGCAAAAACTTACCCTTGTCTCCACATCAGTCCAGTTCCCATCCATAGGCTCACCCTCAGGGGTGGAACCAGACCCTGATGATCGCCTCTTACGACTAAAAACCAAACACATAGCAGTTCATTTGACCATTCTAAAAATATACTGCGATCACTGAAAATCAACTGCTTAGCAAAAACAAATCACCTGGTGGGAACGGGGATTTCTTGCTTGAGGGTTTCAATATCTGTGAACTGAACTGCCTGTCCTCCACCTCTCGTTTTGAACACTTCACCCTAATACAAAGCAATAAAACACAATTACAAACTTATATTTTAAATATTTTATATAGGTTGCTTTATATAGGAAGGCAAGATGTACTTGCCTTAATTAGCTTGGTCTGAATCTCCCCATCTGAAGCCACCTCCTGGTGAGTCAAAACGTATTTGTCACACTTGGACAGAGCCTTTTCACTAGGAGCCGACACTTTGATGGCATTGGGGAGGTTTGGCTGCATGACTGTATCCAGTTCCACATTAGTGGTGGGTTTGTGATCGACCCACCTCTCTCCACCTGCGGAGTGCGAGCGTCTGTGTAGAGGCCGAACTGGCGGCACAGTCTATTCAATTAAAACACAAGCACAGTGAGACAAACAGGACATGGGGCTAGAGCCTGCTGTAGCGTATGTGTTAGTGCAAAAACTCAAGCACAAACTAAACAGAAGCTGTTACAACATAAAACATGCACAGCAAAGGATAAATCTGTTGTTCAGTCACCTGGTTTTAAACTTTTGCTCAACTTGTTACATGGTTTAAGTGATTTGTATACACAACACTGTGGTGTTATGCTCAGGAGTAACAGATAACAAATAAGATTTAAACAATTTATTTGTCTAAAAGTGCAAAACGGCAATCACACATGATTACATGATAATGGTTGAAATAAGCAACACATCCATCAGTTATTTTACACACAGATCATCAACGTTACATTCAGTGAGAAACTGATCAGAGACCTGTAATAGACATTAGCTATTTTAAATGTCCCGTTGCGACTCTACCTACAACTACAGCAAGATACTCCACTGACCATGTGATCAGCTTCCTCTAGGTCTACATCTGCTGGCTGGGCAGGCACTTCATATTCTTTGGACCAGCACCTGCCTCTCCTTCTTCCAAGACTGTTGGGAAGGCCCTGAACTCTCTTCCTACTGTCTGGAGGTGACTGGCTACCCTGCCTGGGACACTGTGGGACTCCCTGCTCCCATTCAGAGATGCAGGAGGCCACAGAAACACTGCCTTGTCTGGGGGAGGAAGGAGCTGGCCTGACCATCTGAGTGTAGTTATATATGGGCTCCAGGGATGACTGGGAGCTATCGTAGGAAGACTGCAAACATTGGATTAGTACACAAGGTTCGCATGCAACATACACACACACCAATACATTAAAAACAGAATTTACAACATTAAAAACCATGCACAAAAAGTAAAGTGCGCCAAGTATATATACACACACATGCGCTGCACAGCAAAGCATGCAAAAACAGAGGCTTGTTTAGTAGGTTAGACATGAAATCAAAGGTTCAAGCAGTCTAAAAGCGCAATTCAGTTAAACGTACGGGAACCGGCGATGGTGAGGCGGATCTTTTGGGGGGAACTTTGTCCTTTTCTCTAGAGGGCCGCTGGGGCTGCCGGTTTTCTGGTTTCCCCTCTGTCACGATGGCTTTGAGCTGCTTCAGTTTTTCGTCCTTTACCCAGAGCTTGTTCTGCATCTCTAGCTGCTTGGCATTTACCCGCCTCTCCTGCACAAACAAACAGGCTCTATGAACATGGGCAAAACAAAACTGCACGCATTACAAAATCTAAAAAAAATATATGATTTACCAGGCAGTATCAAACATATGGTCTGAAATGAAGGCATATTAATACTCTCACACTCCTTCTCCCACTTAAGCTTGGCATCACTGACCATGCCCTGCATGCGGGTTTCCATGCGTCTCTTATCAGACAGTTCCCTCTGAAGCCTATGTTCCCGGCTTTCCAATTCCTGCTGTAGAGATCGCTTGTCCTCTTCATAGATGTTGGTGGTTTTCTGCAAAATGTCAATCTGCACGAAGAGGAACCCATTTAAGAAGCCTTTCAGTACCATAAGCTTTTGTCTTAATATAACCCAAACCTTGGAAACATTATTTTAGCAAATATATCTCAATTAAAGGAAAACACCACCGTTTCCAATATTTTACGAATACTAAAGTTTTAATTTGTGCCACCATACTTACTCGTGTAACTACTCACGTAACAGTCTTTAAATAGGGAAAACATGGAAGTGTTTGGTGGCTTCTAAATTTATCCCTGTTTGGAGCCATAGGAACAAATGGGGCTAGGCTAAATGCTAACACATTCATGAGGCGCTGTACAAAGATTAAAAGTGCACGCATTGAAAAAAGATAGGAATGTATTAATTTGTCTAAGTTGAGGTAAGAACATAGTCAAATATTGAAAAAAACTGTGGTGTCTTTCTTTATAGTGACTCATGTTGTGAAATGTTTTTCGCTGCCAATTTCATGTCGCAAGTGCTTCCATCTACCAAGTTTTTGACAATGATCGAGTACCTTGTACTCCAGCATCTTGGACTTCTTTTCCAGACGATCGATCTCGTTCTTCTGGTTCTGGATCATTTTGTCCTTCTCGCCAAGCTTGCCACGCTGCTCGCTGATAACGTTTTCTTTGGAAAGGATATTACCATCCTGCTCTTGAAGCACGGATTTCAGCATGTTGGCTGAAACATAAAAGTCAAAAATATTAATATATTTCTTCTCTGAAGTCAAAATGTCAATTTTTCAATCAAACTGATAAATTTACCAGTTTTATTGTACTCCTCAACCATCATCTGGCGAATCTTATGCCTCTTCTCAAGTGCTTCTATAAGTCTGGGTAGAGTAACATCATCATTAGGACCAGAGATCTCACAGGGAGGCAGTGCGGGAAAGGACAGCAGCAGTTGGCTAAATACTGATGGAGACTCTGCAAAGCACATAGTCACAAGTCAGACAAAACATGTACATATACAACATATAAAGGCACGAAATGGCTTGGTTCACAGTACCTCCATCTATAGGACCTCCTCGTTCGTCTAGCCTGCGGGTCAGTTCCTCTTTAAAGGCCTGATTCCTCTGTCGGCGGCCAGCAGCAAAGCCACAAATGGGTCTGTCAACAGGGCGGGCCACTTCGACCTCCTGAGTCATCTCAGCGAAACGCATCACAAGCTACATGCAAGAAATGCAAGATCAACCCAGTGGCCCACCAAACAACACATGAACAGGATATTTTACAAAAACTTTGATCATCGTCTGACATGGCTTACCAGGGTCTCCTCATAATCATCAGCTTTCGGATTGACACAAACTACCATTCGTACTTTGCCTTCCCCATCAAAGTAGTTTTTGAATAGATGAGTTACTTTAGAATCTCTGTATGGGACCATCTGAGAAGAGAGAGGACAGTGTTTTAATGGTGAATTAGTAAAATACATTTAAAGACAGGCATGTAGTGCACACAAACCTTGTTCGTGCCACACATCTGGTTTTCTCTCAGAACCTCGATACATGTGCGGAGAGTCATTAAAGACTGATTGATGTTGCCTGTTTAAAGAAACATTTGGTCTTCAAATAAAACAATTGCCAAAATTGTTTAGGTATTCATTCTCAGGTCTTTGTCCCAATGTCTGACCTGCTTCACGAAGACGGTTTCCCTCTGCCCGGGTCCTGCTGGTGCGTTCACTACCAGCCAGATCCACCAGACACAGCTGACTTACGTTCACCTGATTCTTATCCTGAAACAGGTAAGACACTGTTAAATTGACCTACATAAACATGGTCAAAATTCAGATCCCAATAACAGAGATACATTTGCTGTGCTAAAGCCTCAACCCCATTGTGCCTCCACACTTACAGCTTTAATAAAAGATTCACAGGTTTCTCATGTTATTCATAAAAAATGTCATATATAACATCAAAAAGTTAATAGGTGAACCAGTTCTCACTAGAGGATGCAAAAGTCCCTAAAATTTCACATTCAAACAGGATTCACCTCTGAGTGCCAAAATAATTTGCCTTTAAGAATATTTGGAATTAAAGGGATAGTTTACCATAAAATAAATTCTGTCATCGTTTACTCACTTTTGTGTTGTTACAAACCTGTATAAATTTCATTGTTCTGAGTAACACAAATGAATATATTTATAACAAAATCGTTTGTGGACCCCATTTACTTCCATAGTAGGAACAAAGAATACTATGAAAGTAAATGGGGTCCACAAACGGTTTGGTTACAAACATTTCTTAAAATATCTTCCCTTGTGTTCATCAGAACAAAGAAATTTATGCGGGTTTGTAGTAACATAATTGAGTAAATGAAGACACAGTTTTCATTTTTGGGTGAACTACATTTTGGTGTGGAAATTTAACTAAAGGCAAAACTTGAGTTAAGAACCATTTTATAGATAAAACATTTTAGCCATTTTTGTTAACCCAGACTCAATAGAAAAGTTTTTGGGCATTGCTGGTACTGACCTGAAGCACATTGTCCCCATCTGCATCCAGAGGTGCTTGTGCCAACTTAATAATGAACACACTATGAGAGCGACTGGACTCACGGTTCAACTGTGTGTTAGCGATCCTCCGTTTCTTCTGACCTGTGTCAGAACGCAAAAATGTCATACAATAACACTGGATGTTAACCAAAAACCAAGTTAACAAGAAAACATCACCAGACAGGCACATTAGCTCACCTCTCCAAAAGACTTCGAAAGCTTCCTCAGTTGACTTGACCTCCACCTCAGTGCACCCTGCCACATACATGTTGTGATTTTGATCTTCACGCAATAATTTGGATTGTGGTGGTCTGAAATGTGAAATTTAGAATGATAAAATTTCTGTAACCACACAGGGAAGGAAAACTAAGTCAACCGGCAACTAAAACAAAAGCACAAGACACAGCCAAGACAAAGCGGACACATTCACTAGAAGCACTTAAAAGCAGTAAAGCAGGATGCGCACAACAGCTACACAACCATAAGCCAAAAAAATGACAAGAGGCAGAAAGTCTGTCTCTGGCCACGTACATGAACTCAGTGTTGCTTCGCAGAGGTGTGCCTGCACCATTCCACCTAATGAAGAAACAAAATAAATGCATCTATAAACTAAACTCAAACATTTCTAGGGGAGCGTGTACAGCAAAGCATTTAAACGTGGCTGAAAATGCCAGGCCGATGCCAACTGTGGGTGCTTGTCAGCGCTTTGGTTCATGAGATTCTTCGTTTTTATTTATCAGTCATAAAACAATGCGCCAGTTGGTTGTTGTGATATTTGTCCAGCCCCTCCTCCACTGTGATTGGACGGTTGAATGAAAAGTGAAATTGACAAGCTGAGCGTTTCACAATGCAAAAAACAAAATGCAGTGCCGGTGCGCAGCTTGGAAAAAACACGCAAGATGCTGCAGTTTCTGAAATGCACAGCGCTTCCATTGGAAAAAATTGAAACACCTTGGTGTGCACGCCCCCTTAAAGTTAAATAACTGAAAATGGGACTCTAGACTAATATACTGCCCAGGCAAATTATGTAGTTATCTACTGATATCTACATGACTGCTTAACAGAGTAAAGTGTTATTTTACTCTCCAAATCAGTTTAAATATCCACTAACAGCCAGTGGTGTAAATGGATAACTGGTCCTAAATTCATTTAGTTAAAAAAGTAACTAGAATAAAATGGACTTCATAAAGTTGTACATCTCATGTGAAACCATTATACTGACCCTATCTATCTAGGAAGTGTAAAAACCCATATCAGTCGACACTTCTGATCATATAAAATTCATTTAAAAAAGTATAACTCCACTTTTTATTGAAAGGTGGATGTCAATAAAACATACAGTAAAGACACAGTCGAATTAAATTCAAATTAAAGTAATCTACTCCAATGTAGTCAACACTAAACATCACAAGCAAACTTACTTGGGCTTTATTGGGTCAAAGGGAGTCTCTTCCAGGAGATCATAGATGTAGTTGTTGTAAATCTCAATGTAAGAGACAAAGACACTGTAGCTACTATCCTCATCCACTCCATCAGCCTTACAAGCCTCTTCTGGACTGATCATGTCAGCAAACTCTGGGTCTATTCGCCTACACAAAAACAAACACCCAAACCAATATATTCAGAATCTGAATAAAAATAAATACTCAGACAGCTTAACATAACTCAAATTCCAATAAATTACCTTGTTGTTGGAGTTTTCGGTACAGTTGTCTGACTGTCTCGCTTTTGTCGGTCCAGGAGTGCGTCTACCTGATTTTGGACCTCCATGCCATTTTTATCATCAGGCTTGAAAACCTGATAAGGGAAAGATCAAAGTACTTCAACGAGGTTGGAGGATTTTTTTCTCAAAAATAAAAATAATTTACAAATGTACTCACATATCTCTTGGCCTGGTAGGGACCGATGCTGTTGAATATCATGTCGAGTGAACGCGGAAGCAATCCACCCTGACCCGGATAACCAGTCATTGTAAACGTTTTACCACTGCCAGTAACACCATAGGTGAACAACAGACCTTGTTGAGGGGGAAAATGCTTTCAGTCAGTCAACTACCATCATATTAAATCCATCAATATAAAGGAGCATATTTATTTTACCATTTTTACAGTGAATGAGGTCTTCCACTAAAGGCTTGGCGACATCTTCAAACAACTCCATCTGTGTTGTCTTGATTCCAAACACTTTTTTGAAGGAGTATTGTGTCTAAAATGGAAATTATACAATTATTTTAGTATGTCCACAAACCTGGACCTACACACACAACTGTTGTAGAATGCTGTACAGTACTAAAAAAAAACAGTCATATCCCTTTCAGATAGCATGAAGGCAAATAAATTATTTGAGAATTTTCGTTTTTAGATAAAAAAAAATTTTGAGGGCATCCAAAAGAGACACATTTATTAAAAAGGCAAGCACACTACACTAAATTGTTTTCCCAAACTGTCAGAGCAGGCACGAACCTCTTTGTATTCCCCATTCCTGTTGGCTTTGAGCCCATCAGGGGCATGCAACTGAATTGTGGTGTTGCTTATAACCTCAATACAGCATTCCTCATCTTCTGCACCAAGTGGTCGCACACGACAATACACCTGCAAAACACACATTCGACATAAAAAAAAATAGTATAATGCACTACGTTTGATCAGTATATTCCAAATTAATGTATTATTTGTCATATTTTGTGAGCAACAAACGACGTACTCCAACAGGGTCCTTCTGGTTGTTAGAATTCTTTTTCGGCGGAGGGCGCCGGGGCGTCTTGCCCTTCCTATTATAAAAGTAAACAAATTAACATTCACAAAGTAAATGCGTTTTATTCAACTTTTACCCTAAGTTACCAGCTCTTACATTTTACATAGTCCAGCCACAAAGTCAGAAAAGGATAAGTACGTTAATTAAGCAGGTGTTTTGACTAGATTAGCGTAATCGGTAAAAATAAAAACATATATATCTGAAAACATAATTTATTACATAAACGGGCAAAGAAATCGTTTTCCATTGCGCTTGGTCACTCGAAAAAGCCTTAACGTTACAATGAAAGGAAGCAGTGTTTTCAACGAAGTACTCAAATAGACTCTGCTTGGTCGGCAGTTTTATTACAACTGTTAAGCAGACTTATTAAACCAAACGCTCGTTATTGTATTTAGGTTAACGTAAAACCAAGACACAATAAGAAAATAAACCTCCAACCTATTAAGAAACCATAATAAGAAACTTGAGATATATAAATGGATAATTAACCGAGTGTCGTTACGTTAGTTAGCTAGCAATGTCTGCTAACGTTACAAAACATTCAACGTCTTTGGACACAAACAAACCCCGTTTTTACAATAATAAGAACTCTTAGCGATTTATCGTCAGTGTAAACAATGTCTAGTTAAAATAGGATGAAATATACATACATTTGCCTGATCATGCTGAGATGTTTTAGTTTAACTTAGCGATGCCGTTGCCTTCTTGTCCATGCATAAAATCCGCAATTCAAACGTTCCCTCTACTTCGTCAGAAACAGATTTTTCAAATGTGGCCAATCAGCGAGCTGAGCCGCAACTCAAACAAACGGAAGTCCCGCCCTAATCACCGACTTATTTGATACTGACAATTTCCGGTATACAAAATTCCAGCTCTAGCACCCTCTGAAAATATCTAAAAAATATAAAAAGTAAATACAACGTTCTTTGCCTTTCTTTACGGACCAATTGTATATGTTTATTTAACCATTAAATATTTTATACTTAGTGTTTTTAAAGGCACTCATATAAAAATAAAATCTTAATGTAACGTTAAATGAATCGGAAACATGAATGCAATGGAGTACCAATGTAACGTTATACAATCAAATTATATTTTTATTATCTAACATATTTATAAACCCAACAATATTTAAATTATTTACAAACAGTAATCGTACATAAACAGTGTTCAAAAGGTTGATTATAAAATAGGTCTAAAAAATTTTTTTATTAATTTGTGGAAATGTTAAAGTGGAAAATTAGATAAACAAATAATCGAAAATAGATAAATTATACAATTTTGTGGCCTCTTTCATCTTGTTCGTGAGCAAGTGTTTTCATTATACACATAAGAACTCATGTCACTTCTTTCTTTCGTTCCTTCATCCTTCTGTTGGAGAATAGTGCCATGCTGAAGAAATAAATTATACAAAGACTGCTGGCCACACAAAGGAATGCTGCTCCTGCAGTGTTTAAAAAGGTGATTGGTTGCAAATGAGCATGAAGCCACTGCCTCCGTGCAGCCATGTCCAGTTCAATGGCAGTCATCTGGAAATATGTGGCAATAATAGCAAATACATGGAAGAGTTGATGACTGTGACCTGTGAATGACACATAAAAAGAGCATGATTTGAAGTTCTTTAAGTTTACCAATAGTTTAAAATGACAGCCACTGGTGCGTTTTCTGACTTTATGATGTTTAGCTTAAGCAAGTAACCTATGTAGTCAAAACTGCCGGGAGCCAAGCGTTCAGGCAGATGTGTGGCAAAAAGAAAACCGGTGAGAAGAGTCAGCGTTGTGTGCTGGTAATGAACCGCACTGGCCTCATTAACTGTGCAACCCTCACCAACGCACACAAAAATTCTATAAAAAAAAAAGTATTACAAATACTTCTATACAATAACAATCAAATCAATAATTAAAAAAATTGACCAAAGCACTTACTCTATAAAATAGAGGAATATTGTCAAAGAGATATGGATAGACAAAGGCCATTACCCGCAGAAATTTGCATATTCTCTTGTCTAATTTCTCAGAAAACCTTGAAAAGCATTGTTGTATTATTAAATAATAGATAGTTATTTATATATTCCAGATAATTAAAAAAATCTTTAAGATAATTGTTCTGAAAAAGACAAACCAGGTCAAATAAAGAAGTGGTTAGTTTGACATTTGTTCAAAAGGGTTCTCTTTGAGAACAATCTCTCGAACTATGAAGGGCTCAGATGCAAAAACCACTAAATGCCACCTCCATCAAAAATAAGATAATCATATTAAATGAATGCTCTTGGCACATATTATATGTTTATCAAATATCTTTGCATCTGCTTAATATCGGTTTGTTGGCAGAATTTGTTAAACGACACATCGCTTTTTCAACAAAGAGTTTTTTACCAGGTTAAAGGAGGTTTACTAAATATATATGGGGATATTTTTGAGCCTTTTACTTTTTTCAGAAAGGACAGTGAAGCAAGAGAGATAGGTTTGAACTGGGAAACAACGTTTTTGATAAAAAAAGCTTTTTTGGAGAGCTTTTTGCGACGAAACACAGTCAAATAAAATGACTATTGTCATTTGTGACAATAAGACATTTCAATTACTAACTAATCTTTTCATTGTCCTTAAAATAATGCACTTATATGGTATTGCATCTGAACTCTTAATAAATATTTTAATTTAAGTTAACTAGGATACCTTGAAAAGCAGGCCATTGTCGTGGAGATAGTGGAGTTGACAACAGCTACAGGAACATAGTACGTGTGAAAAGTGCTATTAACCCATTTATCTGGAAATGTGTAAAAGGAGTAGGTGATTGCAGAACCTGTTGATAACCAAGCACACAAACAAACAGACAAGAAAAACTACTATGTGAAAAAAGGTATTGATTGTGTTTTTATCAAGAGAATGTATTTTTAAGCATTAATTGCATGCTATATTATAACTGTAGTGGAAACAATAGGTCTATAAGTGTGTGTATCTCTGAATACTCTATTTACCAAGGCTGTAAAAGCTGAGTGCTCCATAATCAAAGAAGAAGCAAATGTGTCTGGCCTGTTCTGACATGATGCTAAAGGTGTGAGCACAGCTGGAAGCGAGTGGGTACACACAACATGACACTAGGAACACCAGCAGGGGCCAGGTGAAAGGATCTTGCCAATCATCCTGAATCAACACCACTGTCAGCAGTTTCCATAAGAAAAACCTTGCAAAAAACAGCCCCTCAATTAGCAAACAACATACATTAAAGGTTAGATGTGTCAAAGCCATATTACAATAGTGTCAAGTTAAAATTGGTGAGGTTTAAACCTAAACTATGACATTCCCTCTGTAATCACTGCACTATCCAATAAAGATATGAAGTAAAATGTATAATTAACTGATAAAACAATAGGAATATAAAAGTTCTCCTTAAAGAATATACAGAAAATATAGTTACCATGTAGGCAGAAAATGAGTCCAAATATTAAGGGTTTCATTTGTTAGCTGGAAAAGACTAAGCACACAGTCTTTGGCGGAGCTGCATGGGTGGCGATAACCCGACATGATGCCATCTTCATGAAAGACCTACCATGAGACAAAAGGTAAATGTATCTGCTTTACTTTACTAGGGTCACCATAACTTCATGTACACATTCCCAGTGTAAAGCACAGGTGCATGCAACATACACAGAAGTGCAGTACAATGACATTTCTTGCAAATGAGCAGTAGCATTGAAAACCTTTCTTACTTTAGGAACTTGGTTGATGGTGAACACTTGAGGTAGCTTGATGAGGTTGAGCATAGTAAAGGAAAGCACCACTAGTTACAAGGTGGAGAGACGAACTGCCATCTACAGAGATTATTGATGTCTTTCGATTACTTTAGAAGTCTTCTTCAATTGTCTGTGAAGTCCAGTTACAAACTTTTCTCCAAGGGTGGATTAAATGTCTCCAAAGGTCTGTTACAAAACTTTTATAAACAGCAGTTCAACAAACAGAATTGCATAACCCAAGTCATAAACTTGCATATTGTAGAAGAGCCGAGGACAAAGAACAAACTTCCGTCTGCACTTTTCAAATATAACTTAGTATATATTATAATATAACATACTATATATTTTGATAAATTATTGTTAGAAAAAAAACTGCAACTGATTACAGTTGTATTTGTAATATACTAGTCAACATTTAAGTGGATCAAAACCGTTTTTACCAATGCCCATACTTGTCTTAGGACAACTTTGATGAACTTTTTTTGATCCACTTCAAATGTTGACTAGTGTATATACAAAGTCAAATTATACTATAGCTGGTTTACAATAATTTAAAACATAGCAACCATTATGCTCCCATTAATATTCTTTATATCTTTTACAATTATTTATTAGACAGAGGATTATCCAAAGTGACTTACAAATAAGAAAGCATTTAACATTTTTGTCAATTTAGGGTTAGGGTTAGAGATCTTAGATATTTATTGTTTTAAAGGAAAATTCATCTGGAAAAATAAGAAGTGAATGTAACTCATCACATGCCTGCTGGGATGTATTGTGCAATAATGAATTGGTAAACAATGAACTCAGAAGTACAATTATATAAAATCCACAGTGCGGGCACACACAGTTAACCAAATCATATGTATATGTGTGATAGGCAATGTTTAACTAGTTAAACCAGCTAAATTTTACATTAATATTTTGGTCTGTGTGCACAACCGTGCAAGTTCACTCATTAAAGGGGCTATGGCATGAAAATCTGACTTTTTTCATGTTTAAGTGCTATGATTGGGTCCCCAGTGCTTCTATCAACCTAGTAAATGTGAAAAAGATCAACCCAGTAAGTTAGTTTTGGTAAACCATTCTCTACAAGTACATGAAAAAATAGGTTGTTGAAATTTGGCTCTCCTTATGATGTCATAAGGAGCTCTTATTATAATAATACCACCCCTTAATTTGCACTATCCAACCACAGCACTGCCATTTAGTGCAGAGAAAAGCACAATTGAGTTTTAATTGCAACAAACCACCATCATTGTGATCAGTGTTTGCACTTCATCCGATCATTTGCATTTTAAAGGACACACCCAAAACGGCACATTTTTGCACACACCTACAAATGGCAATTTTAACATGCTATAATAAATTATTCATATGGTATTTTGAGCTAAAACTTCACATAAGTGCTCTGGGGACACCAAAGATTTATTTGACATCTTAAAAAAGTCTTGTGTCATGGCCCCTTTAAGTATAACCAAAAACACGTGAGTTGAATGGGTTGAAACTTTGAAAGTGCCATTATTAAAACCTTAACTAAATTGCCATATTTTAATGTTGTATGTTAATGACGTTCACATCAGTCGATATGTAACTGATAAAGGCTGCAAACAAAGCTATTCACCTAACCCTAACCCTAATCCTCATATAAGACCTTGCGTTATTACTAAAGTTTAGATAATACAAAAACAGTAGTTCATTAATAAACCGCGTTTAAATTCCATCCCTGTGCACACTTACCGTCCAGTGAAGATTAGCTTTTGGCGTTCAGTGTGTGAACTGAATAAACATACACTTAATGTTTCATTTTCGGTCATGACAATGAATGGCAAGTGAGAGAGAACATGCATTTCTTTGTTTTCGTTGTCAGCTGTAGCTCCTTGAGCGTCTGTGATTGGTCAACGCACGCAACGTCCAAGCCGCTAGGTGATGTCATACGCCGATCGGCCTGCGCAGCGCTCCGTAAAGTCGAACAAATTTTTCATTATTCAATCAGTTGCATTTAATTGCAGTTGCATTCGAGATCCCACTATATCCCCCTATGGACTGAATTTGTAAAAATAATAGTTATAACTGTATTGCATAAACAACAGATTATTTTACCTGTTGTGTGTATATGGTAAATGAAGAAAAAAACTCTGGTGGGAAAACCTAAAACTGCCTGATTCAAATCTGATCTGAGAAATAACATAAAATTGGACACCCCATACTATTCCATTCACAACAAAATAACCTGTATTAGAAATTTAATAAACAACATAGTGTTTAAACATGGAAATAAACCTTCAACTTACATCTGTGACATATCTGAACAATTTCCTGAAGATTGTTTTATATGGAAGAACCATTTTTTTTCATGTCAGGGACTGGAGCAAAAATCCATCCTAATATTTAGTGCCATCTAATGGTTAAAGCGTGCTTCTCCCTCAAAAGTTACAAAACAATCGTGTCTGACGTCACTGCATCGCATGTGTACTTGTGTAGAGGTGCTAAACTGCAAACATCTGCAAATAAACAGGGCTGAAAGGTGGGTTTAGTGTAATAAATGTAATACAAATATTTTCATGTAAGAAGCAAACAAAATGGCTCTGTTCGATCGTATGGTTAGAAACAGTTGTCTACAGTTTATCAACGATGTCGGTTAGCAGCTAACGTTAATGTTAACAGTTATGCAGCAACGTTTGACATGTAATGTTGTTTAAACAAAAACTTAAGGTGAAATGGCGAGAAGAAAAGCTCAAACGGAATCGGACCCTGCGAAACAGACGAAGAATGTGAAATCCAAAAAGAGAATCAATGAAGAATCATCTGAATCACTCTCCAAGAAACTGAAAGCCAAAAACGACGACAAGACGACACCCACAGCGGGTTTGCAAAGTTATATTACAATATTTAAATATGACAACGAGTACTCACTTAACCCAGTGTGATGTAATATGAGGACATGAAGCTAATCAGTAACAAGTCAGTAATCAAAAGTTAAACTCTGTTTTTTGTGACGTAACAGAAACCTACATAAAGGCAAGTGTGGGATGGATTGGAGGTCAAAAGAAATTGGGAAAAACTAGTATACTTCACTACATATACCAAAGCTCCCTCGGACAGAGCATCCATGCACAACTTCGGCAGGTACTGATAAGCATAATGTATAGCTGATTAATATAACTATAACTGGTTTTGCACAGGTACAGTCAACAATGCTAGTCATATTCTTCCCAACACTGTAGACATAAAGCAAACGAGCATAATTTCAGTCTGGTTACTCTCTATCCTGTATTATAGTGTCTGCAAGAGCCTTTTATCCGCTCTCTTAGAGACTACAGACTGCATCGCACAGCCAGCCCGTTTGACCGAAGAGTCACTTGTCTGGATTGGCACCCTACCCATCCCACTACTGTTGCTGTGGGATCAAAGGGTGGAGACATCATCCTGTGGGATTATGATGCACAAAATAAGAGAACCTTCATACAGGGGGTGAGTAGGGAAAGCAGAATTAGGATGAGGAAGTATGATTTTAATTTGCAATGGCCGACATGGCATAAGTGTCAGTAACCTTTTGTGGCATCACAATATTGTGAAGTTTCTAATGTGTGCTTTATTGTTTTGTACTCATCAGCAATTTTTAATTCAATATCATTTTGATTTAAACGTCACTGTCCAAATAAACAGTAAGTAAAAAATGCGGTTTTGGAAACTGCTCAGATTGTCCCTTTGTTTTTTATCTAGATGGGACCTGGAGATGCAATAACAGGCATGAAGTTTAACCAATTCAATAGAAATCAGCTGTTCACCTCATCTATTTGGGGTGCCACCACCCTGCGGGATTTCAATGGATCGGTTATACAAGTATTTGCTGAAACGAATTCATGGGAGTAAGCAAGATGCTTTATTTTAGTAGCAACCCTGAAATAAATAATGAGAGTTAGTTTACTTCATACGCACTGTTTATAGCCACGTTTATGCTAGGGTACTCCTAAAAGTAAAAAAAATAAAGTTCTGGTTATCGGTGTACTTGTTACACTGGTACCTTTAAGTCTTGGCATAGTTTTCAAATCTTCAATAGTGACTGAAAAGAGAGCGAAGAAAGAGAAAAATTTTACAAATTCATGTCATTGATGGAGTGGGCACTGAATTTGTTAATTTTGTGTATTTGAATGCTTTCAGATTGAAGGATGAGGTTTAAAGCTGGTTAGGATTGTTGTTGTTGTGTTGGTTTAGTTGCTGTATAAATTTAGGCTCAGGATATCTTTCAATAGCCTGTCCATTGACTCCTGCGGGGTGCTGTCTTATTCGCTACTGTCCAATTGGCTGCTGTCCCATGATTTATGTAATGGAGTCTTGTTGCGGCTGCTAGCTGCTGTAAAGCCTAACAAGCGTATGTTGTGTATTTGTGTGCATGCAGAAAGGCGCTGGTGACACCATTGGGGAGATGAAGTTTTGTCCCACAGATGTGTCCAAGGTCTATGTTGCTTCTGGTGATGGTACTATCTCAGTGCAAAGTTTTGAGGGCCTCCCAAGTCAGATACTGTCACGAACCCCAGACTGTGGCCATGATCACCATGATCTTTGGTGAGGACGCTGCTTGTGTGCTCAATAATGTGGGAAATATAGGCTTTTTATGCAGATGTGAGTGGCATGGAGTATATTGCGGTTCTGTTACTCTTATCCATGCAGTACAGATTGATTGTTGATTTGTTTGATTTCTACACTTTTTTTAACAAATTTTGTTAATTTACATGAGTGGTAATTTACCTTTGCGATTAGCAGTATACAGGGCTGTTGCTAAATTTCGCTAAAACGTTTTTAGGTAAGGGGTCCAATGGGCAGGCTATACTGTAAAGAACATTCCTAGGCGTTTATAAATTATCTATCACTTTTTGAAGTCTACCCTTTCAAATAAATTATAAAAATACACAAAAATATGCATAATTTGAGATTCTGAAATTTCACTCACCTCTTGTAGTTACTGGTACTGCTGTGTGGATGTGTCTGTAAGCCGTCAGATGCTTGTGACTGGGGATAATGCTGGAAGACTTCTTCTGCTAGGCCTGGATGGACATTCTGTAAGGTCCATTTTTAAAATTAACTTAAAAATGCATATCAGCTTCTAAAATATTTACATTTTTTGGCCATGTATTCAGATCTTGAATGAGAAATTGCACACAGGCAAAGTCACACATGCAGAATTCAGCCCTCGATGTGATTGGCTGTTGGCAACATCCTCTGTTGATGCTACAGTCAAGCTGTGGGACCTTAGGAACATCAAAGACAAAAACAGTTATTTGACTAAAATGCCTCACGAAAAACCAGTCAATTCTGGTAAGAGACAATATTTAATAATTGAAATATAAAAATGTGAGAAAGAAGTAAAACAAATCAGGATTTGTTTATAAGAAGTGATCTATAGATTACAACTATGATTTGATACCTCTCTCTCTCTCTCCAGCATATTTTAATCCCACTGATAGCACCAAGCTGTTAACTACGGACCAGATGAATCAGATCAGGATTTACTGTTCATATGACTGGTCCAAACCGGATCAAATTATTACTCACCCTCATCGACAGTTCCAGCACCTAACGTCCATCAAGGTCAGTGCTCCTAAACTGCAGATTTTAAAGTAAATTTGTATTGACATCATAGTTCAGGTAAGAATTTTTTTTTTCAAAATATTAGGCAACCTGGCATCCCATATATGACCTTGTCGTGGCTGGCCGCTATCCAGACGATCGTGTCCTTGTCAATGACAAGCGAACTATTGATTTTTATGATGCAAACAGTGGTAGGCTTGTGCATCAGCTCAGGGACCCCAATACCCATGGTATTATATCTGTAAGAACCCTTTTTATTAAATCAAAAATTATTTATGGACCAATGTAAACACTTAACTGTACTATTATAATGCATGCACCACACTTTTCCCGAAAATTTTACATGTTGATATACTATTTTTCAGCTCAACAAATTTAGTCCAACAGGGGATGTACTGGCATCAGGCATGGGTAAATGCAATTGATTAAATAATAATAAAAACAAAGTTAAATTAATGGATTCCTTTGTACCTGGAAAACTGTATACTTTCGTTACAGGGTTTAATATTTTGATCTGGAAGCGAGAGGACACACTGCTGAACAGTGTTCATGAAAAACAGGGATTTGCAGAGGAGACAGCGGAGAACAGTGGAGGCAGAGCTGGAACCTCCAGATCCCAAACCAGTGCTCGACAGCAATCACAAAGAGGCAAAAGAGCAACTGAAGAAAAAGCCAAGCTGAAGAAAAAGCTGTCATCACTGTCAACAACAGAGACCAAGGCCAGGAGCAAAACAGAGAGTAAGACTTTAAAGGCAAAGAAAAAGTGACAGACTAAGGACACTGGATTTCAAAATAGGATAATGAGCCAGTTTTATTAGTATATTTGTAATATTTCAATGTATAAAGTTCTTGTTTGATACGTTTCTATGGGACCTAAAATACATTTTATACAAAATCTGGTTATACAATAAAATATTTCTTTAATAGCTTGTCTCTGAGTTTAAATTTATTATTAGAGTTAATAAAAGCTTGATGTAACTTGATCATGTGTGATGATGTAACTCTGAATGAATCTAGGCTTCCCCATAGGTACCCCAAAAAACATGATCATCATAATTTGTGAGTCTTTTTCTACTCGGCCTTGTGTTAGCATTTACCTGAAGTTAAAAGCATGGACAACTTTTTGAGTACAAAATTCAGGGGCGTCAGTTTGTGTTGAAAAGTGGTGGGGACAAAAGATCAGATGAAAAAACATTCCAGCAGGACGGGAAAAATATTGAATAACAGCGCATCAAAAATGGGCATAGCGTCATTACATATGTAAAAGAAAACACACCATAAGCACACAAAGCAATATATGTGACTCTGGACCACAAAACCAGTCGTTACATTACTATCTTACATAGTATTTTTGTCTTGTTTTCAGTAAAAATTCTTAAATCAAGATGTATTTTCTTGATGAGCAAATTGACGTAAGAAAATAAGTCTAGTTTTTAGACAAAAACTATACAATTTAAGTGAATTTGTGTTTAAAACTTATCTGCCAATGGGATGAGAATTTTTTGCTTAAATTATTTAAGAAAAAAGAAATCTTATTTTTAGATTTTTTTTCTCACCCCCATTGGCAGATATTTTTGCTTGTTTTAACAAATTTTCACAAATTCACTTAAATTGTATATTTTTTTGTCTAAAAACTTGACTTATTTTCTTAGGTAATTTTGCTCATCAACAAAATACATTTTAATTTAAGAATTTTAGATATTTGTACTAAAAACAAGACAAAAATACAAAGTAAGAAAGTCCTTTTTGAAGTGTAAGTCGCACAGGTATTGCTTAATTTTTTAGAACATTTTAACCAAATGCTTTCAAAAAGTGGTGGGGACAAAATCAGCCATTTCAAAAACTTATAGGTTATATCAAAAGTAATAAATCAATGTTACAATATTACATTTTACTAGTATTTTAATATAAAAATGGAAATTAATTACAAGCAACATTTCAGCTATTTTTATAATGTATAAACATATTTTTCCCATAACTTATTCAAAAAAGCACTGCCTGCGTGGACATAATTTTCAAACATTTATGCCTTTGTTGTAACAACAAATAACTGGTATTTGTAATGGGAACCATCAGAGCGAAATATGAGTGAAGTGAAGATGGTTGACATTTATTTTCTTTATACTTTAATGTCTAATACAGAACATTACATCAGTGGTTCTCAAACTTTTTCAGCGCGCGGCCCTCCTTGTGTACGGCGCATTCCTACACGGCCCCCCCAAAGAAAATGTATGACAAGAAACTGTTTTAAAACTCAACTTTTAATTAAACAAAACATATTAAATGATACGAAGTAGTGCTGTTGGTTAGTAGTCTAATTTTTTTTTTAGGTTTAATTGCACAGAATTCATGATAAATTAATTTATTTTATAAAATGTCATAAAACTGGGGCCCCCCTGGTACCATCTCGCGGCCCCCAGTTTGAGAACCACTGCATTAAATAATCTTACTGCGAATATCTTTATACTGTATTTTGATTTGATGCAATAACAGGCCTCCAACACACGGGGGCAGCGGAGGGACACATAAACACACAGTGACGTCAGTATGAAGAAGAGGTGCTGTTTATTTCCTGGGGCTCAGGTTTTACCTTACAAGCATTCTTGCTGGCATGGGTTTATCCACGTTCATGAGGAATACTGTTTGAGTACTCTTGTGCTGTTTACAGTTTTACACCCGATAACATTCTAAACGCATTCTGCCGCGTTTGTTATATATTCTAAAGGGTTAAGTTAACTAGACTCTTAACTAGAATGCTTGTCTTAGCGTTAGCCACATTGCTGACCAAGCATATTGCTAGTATTTAACGTTGCGGATTTGTACATCTTGCAGATCGGACGTTAGTATTGTACCATTGAATTTATGGATTAGTATACATGCACGAACACTTAATAGCTTGAAATTCTATATACAGAAATGTATTAAGATCAATCTCTGTAGTAGAGACCACTGAGTGTTACATACCATATCACATCTATGTCTACTTTGTTTGCCTGTACCACCTATTAAAATGCACATACAGTATACCCATTAAGTCATCTAGTATTTTAACGAAGCTCCTTCAGATTAGAGATTCACACAGCTGAGTGTATGCTATGGAGTCCGGTGAGGACTCCAGTGGAGTGCCATCAGGGGACGAGAACTACTTTCAGGGCTACACGTTCACCGATCGCTCTCATTCCAGTCGTGTCGTAAAAAGCATCATGGACTTGTGTCTGGAGGATGGTCTGTTTGCAGATGTCATCGTCACCGTGGACAGCAAGGAGTTCCAGCTTCATCGCCTGGTGCTCTCGGCACAAAGCAGCTTTTTCAGATCCATGTTCACTTCTAATCTTAGAGAAGCGTTTGATCGCAAGATCGAGCTGAAGGATGTCAGCGCCCCTGTCTTCCAGTCACTGGTGGACTACATCTATCATGGAACAATCAAACTCCGGGTTGAAGATCTGCAGGACACCTATGAGATGGCTGATATGTATCAGCTCACTGCCTTGTTTGAGGAGTGCTCTCGTTTCCTATCAAGAACTGTGGATATCAAGAACTGTCTGCAGGTAAAACCAATCATTTCAAACATTATTTTTGTAATATACACGTAATTTTCTTGGTAAATAACTGCGATTAATTGCAGGTGATGTGGTTGGCGGACAGACACAGTGACCAGGAGTTGTATACGGCAGCCAAGCACTGTGCAAAGATTCACCTTGTTCAGCTGCACCAGACAGATGAGTTCTTAAACATGCCATTGTGCCTTCTCATAGATATCATTAAAGGTGAATGAAAAGTGTTAAAAGCAAATGGCTAATAAAATATGGAAATTTTAAGTATTAACAGATTTTAGGTTAAACAATGTATATGAACGTATTGGAAAAAGTGTGGGCAGTCAGTACCCTTTAAAACCATCCTTATATGTACCGTTTAGCTACTAACATGCACTCTTTAGGTACAAAGTTGTAGGTATGAGAGGGGCACAAACTAAAGCGGGGTTAATTGTAACACGACTACTTTACATATTTTTGCAGGGCTGAGCAATCTGTGCTTTTGTGTCTTTTTCTTTTACTGTTAGAAGATGATCTTCTGTGAATTTGTGAAAAGTTATGATGTGTTTTCAATAAAGGCGGGGTGCATGATCTCTGAAAGCCAATGTTGACATTTGAAATCACCTAAACAAACACGCCCCTACCCCAATAGAATCTGGACCTTCTTTTGATAGACCTGCGCCACACATACGCAACCCAGGCAACGATGTCGGTTAGTAGACATGCCCCTTCCTGTTGATTGGCTACAAGTGTGTTTGGTACTCGGCCGACTCCCTTTTTCAAAGTGTTTTTCAAAAATCACGCACCCCGCCTTTAAGATATTGAACATAGTTTGTTTTTGGAGGCATGGAAGTAAATTTCTTCATCTTATGTTTTCCCGAAAATCCAACATTATATTATTTTAATCAGTCTTGTTACTTAACCCTATTTTAATACATGTCAGCAACTCCTAGTAACTAATCATTTTTACACAGCTGTGTTAGTTGTCACATAGTGTTACAATTAAGCCTCAAGTATGCAATGATAATGAAATGAAAACAATGTAAATATTATTCATCAAAATGATAATGTTTAATACAATATCAGGGGAAATTATGATTTTCTTGTCTTAATTGTGTAGCCCTTTCAAAAATATCTATTTATATGCATTGATGCATAATACAAGGATGGTTAAATGAAGGATCATGGATGGATGAATGTGTGGATATATATCTATTATAGGCAGATATAGAAACAATATCCACATTAAGTATATATACAGAATTGTATTTGTGGTTAAACACATTTTTCTAGCAGGTGTTACAACAAACTTCTTTGTTACAATTAACCCCACCTATGGGGTAAGTTGTAAGATTTGCACTTCTGTCACTTTCGGTGTAATTGAAGAATAACAGTAGGTCCAACAAACAAACTTTAGATGTTCATTTGTAGTAGAGATGTGTGTGTTGATTGTGTTAAAAAATTATTAATCCAACTTAAACATTTCTAAATGATAGAGCCAAAGCTAAAAAGCATTACTTTGTGCCCCTCTCTTACCTAATTTTTTATAGGGTACTGCTTCAGTTCAAACTTTCTTGCTTAGTGTGTATTAAAGGAACAGTATGTAAGAAATTTATATCAATTAATCATAAAATGGCCCTGATATGTCACTAGACATTAAAGGCGGAGTCCACGATGTTTGAAAGCCAATGTTGATTGATATTTGAAATCACCTAAACAAACACGCCCCTACCCCAATAGAATCTGGACCTTCGGTTGATAGACCCGCCCACACATACGCAACCCGGCAAGGATGTCGGTTAGTAGACATGCTCCTTACTGCTGATTGGCTATAAGTGTGTTTTGGTACTCGGCCCGTCTCCTTTTCCAAAGCGTTTTTCAAACATCGTGGACTCCGCCTTTAAGACATCATTTTCATTTCAAATGCTTATATCACTGACAACAGTGGTCCGGCAAAAAGTGGAGTTGCAGCCCTCAACTGATGTTGATGTTGTCATGTTGTGTATTGGCCACCAGTTGTGTGATTGCAATACCAATTTTGACCACAATCCTACATACTGTTCCTTTAACTTTAATTTATATATATAATATATGCTAAACATGTTAGGTTATTTACAATTATTCTATATAGGTTTGTTATAAAGCATGCATATGTTTATGTATAATATCTACTAAAATGCTGAATAGCATGTGCACAAGACATTAGAACTACCCAAATTTGTTTTAGTTTATATGTGACCCTGGACCACAAGTAAAGGTCACCTTTTTAAAATTTAGATGTATACATTATCTGTTTATAAACTTTATAGACTTGGTTTGTTAGGATAGGACAATATTTGGCCGAGATACAACTATTTGAAAATCTTGAATCTGAGAGGTCAAAAAAAAAATGAAAGTATTGAGAAAATCACCTTTAAAGGTATCCAGCTAAAGTCCTTAGCAACACATATTACTAATGATAAATACATTTTTGATATATTTACGGTAGGAAATTTACTAAATATTTTCATGGAATATGATATATACTTTGCAAGGAATACACCACCGATTTTCAATATTTTACTATGTTCTTACCTCAACTTAGACAAATTAATACATACCTATCTTTTTTAATGCATACACTTTTACAGCATGTCGTGAATTTGTTAGCAATGAGTCTAGCCCCATTCATTCCTTAGGATTCAAACAGGGATGAATTTAGAAGCCACCAAATTAATTTTCACTGATATGATGTATTGTGAGCTATTGCTAATGCCAAATTTATACCTGTACTACATATGACTGGTTTTGTGACCCAGGGTCACATTTATGAGATAATGATTTGAAAGTTTTAAAGAGAACTTCTTTCAACTTACCTGTTTTTGCATCTCCTTGATCAGATGGTGTTCCAAGCTCGCAAAATCCAACCGCAGCAATCGAATCTTGGATCAATCACAACAAAGTTGAGCGAGAAGAGTATTCTAATATGCTTTCAGACAGCCTTAAGGTGAGTAAAGATATATACATGTATATTTTATATATTTAATATGTGAACAGGACTATTATCATGCTTGTTGTTTCACTTTTTCCCAGGAGATTGGTGAAAAAGTGCACATATACCTTATTGGGAAGGAAGACACACGCACCCACTCATTGGCAGTGTCTCTTCATTGTGATGAGGATGATGCCATCAGTGTAAGTGGTCAGAACAGCCTGTGTCACCAGATCACAGCTGCCTGCAAACACGGCGGTGACCTGTATGTCGTAGGGGGCTCCATACCCCGTCGCATGTGGAAATGCAACATGCACACCATGGACTGGGAGCGCTGTGCACCTCTTCCGCGCGACCGTCTCCATCACACGTTAGTGTCCGTGTCCTCGGAAGACGCCATTTACTCTTTGGGAGGCAAAACACTTCAGGACACTCTTTCAAATGCTGTCATCTGCTACACGGTGCAGGACAACATATGGAAAGAGACCACTCAGCTAGACACAGCTGTGTCCGGCGCAGCGGGAGTCAATTTGGGAGGCACGATTTACCTTTTGGGTGGGGAGGAAAACGATATGGACTTTTTCACCAAACCATCTCGCCTCATCCAATGTTTTGACACAGCTACTCAAAGGTGCCAAACCAAGCCCTACATGTTGCCTTTGGCAGGATGCATGCACGCCACCGCCCATAAGGACCTCATCTTTGTGGTGGCGGAGGGCGACTCTCTGGTATGTTACAACCCACTGCTGGACAGCTTTACTCGGCTGCGCTTCCCTGATGTGTGGAGCTGCGTGCCGTCTCTGTGGAAAGTGGCCAGCTGCAACGGGTGCATTTACGTTTTTAGAGACAAATGCAAAAAAGGAGACGCAAACACACTGAAGTTAAATCCTGCCACGTCAGTGGTCTCGGTGATCAAGGGAATCAAAATACTCCTCACAAACTGGCAGTTTGTTTTGGCATGATTTCTTAATGTACTCAAGAGATATTCTGTGTAAATAATGGGTCCATGGCAAATTTATTTTTTAGTAATTCTGTTTATAACCGTCATGTGTGTGGTATAGATGAAACCAGGCTTGTAATAATCTCTTGTGCTATTCTGTCATGTGAAGTGATATACAGTATGAGGTTAATGAAGGACAAATGTGATTTATATGTAAAAATTAGTTTAGTTCATTTTATTCAAATTACAGTGTGAATTTCTAATAGAAATTCTATTTTTTAACAAGGTATAACAAATACATATCTCTAATCTACAACCTCAATAGCTTATTTGTGCACAAGTAACATTTATTCAATTTGTTTGTGTACAGCTATGAGTTGGGCAGAGTAGCTACACTGTTTACAGTGATTGGTTTACATATGCTGGATATTTGTTGTCCATCAAATGTCTGCCGAGGTACGCACGAATTAAGTAAAAGTATCGAAATGCAAAGTATCTTATCTAAGCAAACTTTTAACTTTGCTAATGCTGTCAAGAACCCTATAAATAAAGTTCATAATGAAAGTAATAAGGTAAACCATGTTAAGTGGTGCCAGTTGTCAGTTACATCATTCCTAATAGCACTTCCTCCACCCTCCCCTCTCATCTCTGGCTTATGTCTGGACATGAAAGCATTTGAATTGGGTTGGTTCCACTTAGAACTGACTGACAGATGGCAAGAACTGTTTACTGTTCATTAAGCTCATGTATTATGTGAACGTGCCATTTTGTGTGAGTCAGACATATGATCTATATTAATAGTCATTTGAATGTTGTTGATCTTTGGATATTCGGTGCAAAATGTTGTGACCGAAAATGATTTGATGAAAAGGCTATTGAAGTTACAGACTTTATCATAAATGTATGTTATGTTTTGTTCTGTACTGTTTAGTCTTGTATTAAAACCTCATTTTACATCAACATGTTTCCTCTCTTTGCCTAACCTCCCAAAGAAATAGAGCTCAGATGCAAAACCCAAAAATGTGCATCTGACATTTTCTTGTAAATTAGCATTTTTTTAATCAGGCTCTTATATGTTTAGGTTTAGCAATTTTACTTTAATTGCAAATAAAAGGTTATTTTATAAATGTCACTTTAGTCATTTCATTGGTCGCTGCAAAACCATCTAAATAAATGCAAAAATCTCTACTTTCAATAAAAGTCTCCAGTCGCTCCTCAGTGTCCTTTCTGAATAAAGGTAAAAGGCACAAAAATTCGGTTTATATCATAATATATTTGGTTAATCAGGTAAAAACACTTGCACATTGACATTCCCGTGCGGTTGTTAATCCAAGAAGACGACTTTGTGCACAGATTTTGTGTAATGGATTCTGCTAACAAACCAGTATTTCTGAATGGCCTGAGGCTGGGATTAAGTGGATCTGTAGCTAAATTATTTGATGAACATATGCAGAGATCTTTCTGTGAATATCATTTCATTTTTGACGGAGGCGAATTTAGTGGCTTTTGCATCTGATCTCTATAACCTATTACATTGCAGAAAGTACTTCCATGATTGCCGCAGAGATGACATATTTTTGTTGGCCAACCTGGAAGTTAGCAGGACACTGGTTCTCTTGCAAAAACCATTTTAGTACAGTGAACTCATTGTCATGTTCAAGAAACCAATTTGAAATGATTCGAGCTTTGTGACATTGTGCATTATCCTGCTGCAAGTAGCCATCAGAGGATGGGTACATGGTGCTCATAAAGGGATGGACATGGTCAGAAACAATGCTCAGGTTGGCTGTGGCACTAAGAGGCCTAAAGTGTGCCAAGAAAACATACCCCACACCATTACACCACCACCACCAGCCTGCACAACGGTAACACGGCATGATGGATCCATGTTCTCATTCTGTTTACGCCTAATTCTGACTCTACCATCTGAATGTCTCAACAGAAATCGAGACTCATCAGACCAGGCAACATTTTCCAGTCTTCAACTGTCCAATTTTGGTGGGCTCATGCAAATTGTAGCCTCTTTTCCTATTTGTAGTGGAGAAGAGTGGTACCCGGTGGGGTCTTCTGCTGTTGTAGCCCATCCGCCTCAAGGTTGTGCGTGTTGTGGCTTCACAAATGCTTTGCTGCATACCTTGGTTGTATGAGTGGTTATTTCAGTCAAAGTTGCTCTTTTATCAGCTTGAATCAGTCGGCCCATTCTCCTCTGACTTCTAGCATCAACAAGGCATTTTCACCCACAGAACTGCCGCATACTGGATGCTTTTTCCTTTTCACACCATTCTTTTATAACCCTAGAAATGGTTCTGCGAGAAAATCCCAGTAACTGAGCAGATTGTGAAATACTCAGACCGGCCCGTCTGGCACCAACAACCATGCAACGCTTAAAATTGCTTAAATCACCTTTCTTTCCCATTCAGAGTTTAGAGTTCAGGAGATTGTCTTGACCAGGACCACACCCCTAAATGCATTGAAGCAACTGCCATGTGATTGGTTGATTAGATAATTGCATTAATGAGAAATTGAACAGGTGTTCCTAATAATCATTTAGGTGAGTGTATGTTAAGATATGTCAGTGCAAGATTAAGATTTTAAATGAAAGCAGCTCAAACATGCATTTAAGTCTAGAATAAGCCCTGTCCAGGAAACTGCCCCTAAATCCCATAGACTTTTGGTTAGCGCAAAAAATAAGATGTTTAACAAGCTTTGTTGGACAAAAAGTTATAAACATTTGTTAAACACAAAGCTTATTTTTTGTCTTTGGGCAAAATGAATGGGCTTTTTTACCAGAAAACCAGTGTCCTGCTAACTTATGAGTTAGCCTTCGTCATCCCTGCGACACTCTATTGTAGTCTTGCATGTTTTTTTTGTAATGTCCCAAAAACATAAGCGTAAATAATTTGTATGCATATTTTTGTTCTATACATGTATGCATTGACAGAAAAATAGGCTACCATTTACATATTACAGACCCCAAAATGTGCTGAGGCATTGTGTTAGCATTTCAGCAATTGCGTTATAGCAAAGACTTGACTTACAACCTGATGTTTATTTTTGGATGGATGAACTTGTGAATGGCAAGGTTGTAAATACAGGTATGTAATAATGGTATTTGTATCCATGAAGCTGGTCATAAACAAGTTAGGAAAAGAGTCGAAAGCCACGGTTCAGTTGAGAACCCAACAATTTGATCCCATTGATGTGTTTCAAGAAGCAGCGGTACTGTAACTCAAGACAAATACCATGTCCGACTTTGTGAACTATTCTAAGCATCAGTTGCTGACACCAAGGCTGGGGGCTGGGAGATGGCACACCAAGGGGCTTAACAAGGCCCACCCACAGGAACTGCCAGCCACTTTGAGGACCGCTTGACTCTGCTTCACCGTTGTGAAATATCGGTCTGTTTTTAGACTCACTCACACTGTGTCCAGATCTCTGCAGTAGCTTAAATAGAATATTTACTGATATTATTTCTCCTTAAGGGTTTTTGGTAGTCTTCAGGATTTCGTGGGTGATTGGATGCGGAGGTGAATAGCAGCACTCTTGGTATGAAGATTGTCGGATAAGCGTCTTTTGTGACCTTGGATCTTTTCAGAGGCTGAAGTTGGATTCCAGCATGGACACATGGTTCAGAGTGACAAGACCATCTGCTGAAGCGCCAGCACGGCAGTGGGAGGGAGGACAGAGATGAAGGGGTGGTTTGTGGGGGGTAAGGGAACAGAAAATTCCTCCTGTTCAAGCGTGGAGGGAGCAGATATTCTGGGAGATCATTGCCAGCACCTTGGATTAAGACTTATTTCTTTAGTGGTACATTGGAACGTTCTTGATCAGTGGATTTATGTTGTGCTTTTAACTTTGTGATTCGTAGGATTCTTTTAACTTCTCTCGATGTGATGATCAATGGGAATCTTGATTTTGAAGACCTCTGGATACAGATTATTCTCCATCTTTTTGCACCCAAAAGTTATGAAGTAGAGCAAACATTGGGTGCCAATCTCTCAAAAACAAGACTTTTGTGGTGCAGTAACTGTGAAAGACAAGAAATTGTTCAATTGCACTTTCCCAGAGGGCTGTAGAGCCAAACGAATGACTATTTTTATGAGGGACTTTGTAGCAGAAATGGGTCAGGACCAAACCAAACAGCAGATTGAGAAAGGATTGAAGCTCTATCAGTCTAATGATACAGAAAAGGCTTTATATGTCTGGTTGAAGGTGTTGAGGAAGACAACCGATCCTGGGGGGAAGTTTCGAGTTTTAGGGTGTCTGATCACAGCTCATTCCGAAATGGGGAAATACAAAGAGATGCTACAGGTAAGAGCCACTTTTAGCTATACTTAACATGCTGTTTTATGTGGATAAGATATAGTCCCTTTACTTTTTGCAAAGTAGTGTGATGCACAGTCTGAGAAATAAACATTATTTGATTATTAAGTTTGATATTTCCTTAAAGAGAGGTATGCACAGCGAGGCGTAAGATTCTTGATCAATAATTACCCCTGCAGTTTACATGACATGTCAGTAACAAAGATTTCCGAGGTATTGAAATACATACGGACGCGAGTAATGTGAAACATGGTTATTATATGTAAGATCCATAGTTAAGGGGAGTAAGGAGAGCCACATGCAATATGATCCTCAGCAGAGAGCATCTTGTTGACATAAACCTCCTTGCACAGGGACCTGCTTGCATAGAGTTCAGCAAAGACTTGCACAATGTTATGTTTTAACAACTGCAGGTGTCAAAGAGTAATAATAAAGTATGCTCACCTCATCTTGATATCTGTCATTTCCATTGTGTTATATAAAGGGTTTGAAATGAACACGCGCCAAATGTAAAATTAAAACAAACAGCATTTGAATTTTATCATCATAAAATTATATGCACTGAAAAACATTATTCATTCAATTTACTCAATTTTTTGAAGGTAAGTTGTTGCAATCAATTTATTTAAGCTAGATTTTCTTTTTTCTTTTTTTTAATGTAGCTTAAATAAATTGATTGCCACCACTTACCTTTAAAAAATTGAATGATTTTTTTTTCAGCGTGCTGCTGCAATATAATTTTGTCATACTTTGGGGTATGCTTTTCATTGTTGCATTCATTATTGGCTTTTTCGATGAAACAAGGCTTTAATACAATGTTCAGATTGTAGTTTAGTGATTGACTATTGTAAAGCTGAAAGCAATTTAATGATTCAAAATCGAATTTAATAATAAATAAATATATTTAAATCCCCACTGTCACAATCTAATTTTAATCATTTTGATCATTTTTATTTTGACAAGTTGGTCAGTAACATAAAAATTGTATAGCCAATTTGGCTAGTAAGTGAAAAGTTGTCTTTTATTGCTTTCTATGCAGTTATATTAAGTAAACTAATTTTCATTGTGTTTTGTCCACTTGCAAACATCTGTCAACATCAGTATTCCTTAGCTCAGATAAATACAGCCAGAGAGATGGAAGATCCGGACTACTTGACGGAGGGCTACCTAAACTTGGCACGCAGCAACGAGAAGCTCTGTGAATTCCAGAAAACTGTCTCGTATTGCGAGACCTGCTTAAACATGCAGGGCACCACTGTTAGCCTACAGCTCAACGGGCAGGTGTGTCTGAGCATGGGCAATGCTTATCTGGGCCTTAGTGTTTTCCAAAAGGCCTTAGTGAGCTACGAGAAGGCTCTGCGGTACTCTCACAACAATGACGACAAGATGTTGGAGTGCAGGGTTTGTTGCAGTTTGGGAAACTTCTACATCCAGCTAAAGGTATCACAAATCAAACCTTAAGGTTTAGAGTTTTGAAAACAATACAAGACTAGTTTATCAATCATATCGTTTATTGCTTATTGCTTGTGGCTGCCAGTGAGAGATACACTACCATTTGAAAGATTAGGCATGCATATTTATTATTATTATTTTCCAGAGTTTGAAAAATTATATAGTCATCAAACTATGAAATACCACAAACAGAAGTATGAGATTGTAGTGACCGGAAAAGTTTTAACAAATCAACCAAACCTTATATTTAAAGCTATTCTTCGAAAAAGATGCCAACTTTTGCCTGTATTACAGCTCTATTCTCCAGAGAAGCTTTTTAAACAGTAATAAGTATTGCTTTCCTTCACTGTCTATTCAACGCATTCATTAAAAAAAACATAAGCATGCAAAAGCATTTACATCAACAGATTTCTAAGATTGTGAGAAAGTCAGTCACAAGTGTCCATACTTTTGACTTGTGGTGTATGAGTCAATGACGTGACGTTAATGATTTTGTGTCCGTATGGTTCAATTAAATGTAAAAGGGTTAAAATTTCAAAATACATTTTTGCAATTACTTGCATACATTCTCATTTTTGAGGACCAAGTTGAGGAATTTCTGGTTTTATTTCATTTTAAAAGAATATTTGGGGATAATTGCAAAAAATGTCAATGTGGTGTAACCGGTTTGTGTCAATTGGTGTAACTAGTTAAGTGTAATATGATTTTATTACATACATTTTTACATAATTTGTCAAAGATTATTTAGAAAACAGAGCTGTTTTCAGCATATGTCAGAAGAAATATTACAAATAAATATTACATTAAAATATTACATTAAAATATTACATTAAAATTTACATTTAGAAATAACGAATAAAATTATTATTATTTTTTTGATGATTAGCTTACACTTACATACCAAGCCCCTAAGGTGACATTGGAGTAAAAGATCTAGGGTTTAGTTTCATGTGCTCACGTGAAACTTTCGTGTGCTCACGTGAAACTTTCATGTGCTCACGCAAAGCCTTCATGTGCAGAATTTTTTTAAAATTTACTTTGGGGTGCACACGTAAAACTTTCGCATGCGCACATGAAACTTTCGCTTTCACGTGCGCGCACAATAGTTTCACGTGAGCACGCGAAACTAAACGCGCTAGTTTCACGTGCGCACAACACACTAAACTTTATTTAATTTTTTTCCATGTCCCCTTAGGGGCTCTGTACTTACATGCCATCAAGGTGGATAAAATATTTCATATTTCTCATTCTTTGGCACAATTGGCGGTGAAACCATTTGACATTTTCAGGTCCATTCAGTGTTAACTTTCATAAAATGCTGTAAATGTAATTTTTTATTCCATAAAATTAACACAAATACACTATGTGCATTGAAATAAACCTAATGCGTGCTTTTAAAACAAGTTTTTTTAAAAAGATTTTTGAATTTCTCATCTAACCAAACCGTTTTTGTCACTGACCCGTATACATTTATTTACTGTATATTTGTTTATGTTTCAAACCATACTATGTTCAACACCTGTCCATGTTGCATCAATGTAAACATATCGGTTTAATGCCCCTTTGCCCCTACAGTCACATTTATACTTTACTGACACATTAGATAGCTCTGAACATGATTAATATACTGTCTACATGCTATATACAGTGCATCCCAATGCAAGTCACACAAAGTGAGTTTGTCTGGATAAAGGCATTTGTACTCACCTTCACACAAGAGATTTAAGACTGCAAATCCCCTAAATTCTCAGAAAGGCCTGATGTAATAAGTGTGATGATAAGGCATGCAGGGAATGTCAAAGCTACCAGGAGCAATAATAGCATGGCCTCTTATAGCTGTGGCAAAGTTAATATCTCCAATTCACATTGACATTTAGATATCTGCATTGATGTTTTTCATAAAAAGGTTTTTTTATGAGCATGTTCACTCCCTTGAAACCAAATCTAACCATTATTAGCATCATGCTTTAAGCGGCAGGAAATCGTTTTATAATAATATTAATTTAATTATTTATCACCTTTTACACCGTTAATAAGTGTCCATTTGCTTTGTGTCATTGCAGGATTTTGAGAAAGCATTGTTCTTTCCTTGCAAAGCAGCTGAACTTGTGAATGACTATGGTAAAGGGTGGAGTCTAAAGTACCGCGCCATGAGCCAGTACCACATGTCGGTGGCTTACAGAAAACTGGTGCGCTTACCAGATGCCATGGAGTGCTGTGAGGTATAAACATATTATAAATGAGCAAATTTACTTTAATTTTTTTATTTAGCAGACACGTTTAACCATAGCGACTTCCAAAGAAGAGAGAGTTTAACATTGTGTATGTAAAATGTTGAATTAAGACTAGTTTCACTTAAATAGCAATAATTTTATAAATATGCCAGGCCTATTTTGGAGATGGCCATATCACAGCTTGTGTCAGTGGTCACCTGAACAAACTGTAGGCAGCATCACCTTAATCCCCAGGATGCCGCATATTGATCATATTTATCAGTCTCCTTGGCATATACCTGACCTCTGACCCCTGCTACTCCTCATGGCCACAGCACAACTGACAGGTGCAGTTATTTGTAGGTCTTGTTGTGCCAGCCCACCAGACCGACCCCCTTTACTATGGTTGATAAAAATATGCCGGTCGGGTGTCTAAGAGGAGGGTTAATGAAGAGCAGATCTCACCCTCAGTCTCTTGCTAATGGCAAGGACAGAAATATAACACTCATTGCTTCAGACTGTGAGCTTCACAATGTGCTGTCTGCTATGATGATTTATAATTGGCTAACAGGGGATCAATGCAGGGCACGTTCCAGCTGTCATGCAAGTTTGAGATCTTGTCGGGCCTTCGCGTCTCTGTTTTTTAAACATACCCAGTGATTATGTCATTTTTATGTCAAATGTGAAGCCAAAGAATATCTGGAGGTTGGACACATGGTTTGATGAGGTTGTAAAATAAAAATAGTCTGCAAATAATATTATGGCTGAATAAAAGTTAAGGTTTTGTATTTGTCTAGTAAGGTGAAAATAAAAATGTATTCTTTAATATACTATTAATCTCATGTCTGTGAGGAATCGATGAAGATTGCATTGCAACATGGAGATCGGCCACTTCAGGCATTGTGTCTGCTTAACTTTGCTGATATTCATCGCTCTCAAAAAGATGTTGATGTGAGTTATGCTGCAAACCTACGGCTGCAAAGTTTTTTTTGTACAATTTTTGTATCATGTTGTTGATCATTGCTTGTAATCCCTACTGTAGGTAATACTATCCTAATATAGCATATACACTGTCAGAAATAAAGGTACAAACTGTACCTTTTTTGTCGCTGGGGTGGTACGCTAAAGCCTCGTTCAGACCACCAGCGCTTTCTCGCTGTGTGTCACCAATCTCTTTCGATTAGGCTTTTCTAAATCTTGTTGTCATAAACAAATTAGTAACGTCAACTCCAGTAACTGAGAAAAGATGGATGATGCAAACTCCACTGCTTCGGCCCAATTGGTAGTCACTCCCGAAAATCGCCTATAATTTGCATAAAGTTAAACTTTTCTTAACTTTCTCGCATCGCTAGACATGCCCCATCCGGTTGCCGACGGTCACTTTCACTCGTGTCTCCGGAAGTCGCCAGGCTTCCATTAAAATAAATAAGATTGTGTCGCTCTGCTACTGCTAGTCGCTGGCGGTATAAATGGGGTTTAAGGTTCTGTTTTTTACCTTTTTACAGGTATACTAAACATAATACCTTTTTGGGTGCATTACAGTACCTTAAAGGGACAATCCACTTTTTTAGATAATATTCTCTTTTTCAAGATCCCCTAGAGTTAAACATTTGATTTTAACAGTTTTGGAATCCATTCAGCTGGTCTCCGGGTCTGGCTGTACCACTTTTAGCATAGCTTAGCACAATCCATTGAATCTGATTAGACCATTAGCATCGCGCTCAAAAATAACCAAAGAGTTCCGATATTTTTCCTATTTAAAACTTGACTCTTCTGTAGTTACATCGTGTAATAAGACCGACAGAAAATTAAAAGTTGTGATTTTCTAGGAAGATATGGCTAGGAACCGTTGATGCGCGGATCAATGTATAAACAACCCGCACCCGACCGACTTTTTCAACTAACCCAGACCGCAAAGTGTAATAATCAAGCACTTTGCTGCTGTAACATGGCTGCATGAGGCGCAATGATATTACGCAGCAGCCGAAAATAGTCCCCTTAGTAACTTTCAATAGCAGGGACTATTTTCGGGCACTTGATTCCTTGATTATTATACGCCAGAATGAGAGTATAGTTCCTAGCCATATCTGCCTAGAAAATCTAAACTTTTAATTTTCCGTGGGGCTTAATACACGATGTAACTACAGAAGAGTCAAGTTTTAAATAGGAAAAATATCAAAACTCTTTGGTTATTTTTTTTGCGCGATGCTAATGGTCAAATCAGATTAAAAGGATTATGCTTAGCTATGCTAAAAGTGGTACCGCTAGACCCGGAGATCAGCTGAATGGATTCCAAAACGGTAAAAATCAAAATTTTAACTCTAGGGGAGCTGGAAATGAGCATATTTTCAAAAAAAAAAAAATGGAGTGTCCCTTAAGGGTACAGTTACATGTACCTCTAACATTTAAAACCTTAAAGGTATACAATAGGTTCTTAAAGTTCACAAAAGGTACAACATTTAAAATTTTTGTATACCCATAAATGTACAAAAGTGAACCTTTGAGGGTACCACCCCAGTGAAAGAAAAGGTACACAAAATCATATCTGTCCTACACGTACATACCATTACTGTATATCTATATAATTACTAGATCTTTTTTACATTGACTGTAGCATTGTGCTTGTACACTAGAGAGTGCACTTTAGTACACAAATTATTTATGCTAATTCGGAAACCACACCTCCAAATTAGTCCCTTTCATCACATACATAAATTTCATACATTGGCTATGAACTTCTGTGTTTGACATATTATTGTAATATATCAGATTTCCAATTTTTAGCTTATCTACTTTCCTAACTACACATTATTACATAATATTCAATCAGCAATGCTTTCATTTTATCTTGAATACAGAAAGCATTCCCTCGCTATGAGTCCTCCATGTGTATAATGTCAGAGATAGGCAACCGCCTTGGACAAGCATCCATCTATGTAGGAGTGGGGAAGTGCTGGATTCTGCAAAAGGAATATGACAAGGTAAAATAACAAACCTTATAGTGCACATTTCATGCAACTCAAGAGAGGTCTGTAACATGTTTTCTCTTTCTTTCTTTCTTTTACTGCCACAGGCTCTAGACTCATTGCAAAGAGCACATGATTTGGCAGAGGCGATTGGAAACAAGCTGTGTCCAGATGCAGCTATTTTAGAATAAGATGCATGTCAGCGTATATCTATATCTCATTATTAGCACCACTGCAAAAGCTGTGAAGATTCAATGACTTCATAATTAAAGATAAAGCTGTGCTCTATATTCTCTCTAGCCAAATTGTAACCCTGTGCTCTTTATTTCCAGCTGTGTATTCTGAAGGTACACAGCCTGTGTGAAAGCGTCTACCGCTGTAAAGAGCAACAGGATGAGCTGAGAGAGCAGGTGGTGAAGTTCCTACAGTGTGTGGAGGAGCTGGAGCTCTACTGTGGCATGTGCGGCGAATCTATCGGAGAGAAGAACCAACAGCTGCAAGCCTTGCCTTGCTCTCACATCTTCCACCTTAAGTATGCATGCAATCATATGTTTATTAGGATCATATGTTTAGTGGGGAAGCTATGGAGCTCAATGCATTTTGCTTATCGTCTAGGTGTCTGCAGACAAATGGTACAAAGGGTTGCCCGAAATGCCACTGCTCATCTGTGAAACTGGGATTTGTGTGAGTCTGCAGTCCTGCCTTGGACAAAACAACCGAATCCCTTCACAGTGACCCATCGCGGGAGCAAAAGATCCAGGGCCGTCTTTCTAACGGGACAAGGAAAGGTTTTCCAGTGTTTCCATCCTATCTTTATAGCAACTGGAAATGATGTGGGAATGACCGAACGTGGACTTGTAGCCCAACATAGAGAAGTCACCAAAGAGGCCAGATGTTGCTCTAAGTAATATCTCTCTTACTGACATGAGGACTGAACTTACAATGGCATTGGTATAACAGAAACAGCTTCTCATTGGACTATGCTGTATTGCTTTTCTTTCAATGAGAATAATCGTCAGAGGTGAGTGCATTAGTATGAAAGAACAGTACAAAAATATAGATCGACAAACACTTCGACAGGGTTTTGTTAATGATTGCATTTTTAATCAATGTGTATTGTGTAAATAATTCACGAATTTGATGTCATTCTTGTTATCAGTACAAGAAAGGTTGAGATGCTGTTTTATTTGAGTTTGTTTGAAGTTTGATTTGAGCTTGTAGGAAACTCAAATGTCTCTAACTGCCTTCTTGTTATTGAACTTTTATATTCTGAGGTAACAGGGGCATATGCTGAACTTATTAACTTGACCAATCATACATTTTGTTAACTATTTATTTATGACAATATTGTCTTCTATCAAAGACTTTATACTACACTATTTCAGCATTTTTCTTTACAATGAATCAACAGAATGTGAAAAGAAGTTTCTTGTTGCAATGCCATTTATGGCAGGTGCGCTTATAGAAATATGGTTTGTTAATATCAGTTTTAAACTTCATGCCTGTTTATTTTCTAAAAATTTTCAGCTATTATATATCAGTGAGACAATTCACGTTTCACAAGATGTGATCTGTCTTTAATGTTTTACAAATGACTAAATACCCATATATGTCTAAGAGCACATTTTAAACCAACTATATCAGAGTATGTTTATTTAAAGTGGCCCAAAATAAGCCCTTATCTTTATTTCTTTGTGGGCACTTTCATTTAGTATTCAAAAAGCAAATTTCTTGTATGTTTGATCAAATATTTATATGTAATAATAATGAAAAATGTTTATCCCACATATTACAATGATTATATTTCAGATGCAGCTATTACTGGCACAGTGCTTTATGTAGCCTAAACAATACCAAATTGATATAATCTACTGATTGATGTTCATATAAAGTTATAAAGTGACTGATTTACTAACTTCTACATCTGCATTTCATGTTGCAAAGATTTCTCATTTAATCCAATGTCTAGTGCACACTTTGAACAGCTGATCCTCTTTCTGTGCCACTGTAACTATTCCATAAATACATAACAAAATACAAATTCAAGTCATAATTTATATACAGTGAGGAGGATGGGTATTTGAACGCCCTGCTGTTTTGCGGGTTCTCCCACTTGGAAATCATGGAGGGGTCTGAAATTGTCCACTGTGAGAGACATAATCTAGAAGGATCCAGAAATCACAATATATGATTTTTTGACTATTTATTTGTATGATACAGCTGCAAATAAGTATTTGATCACCTGATAAAGTCAATGTTAATATTTGTTAAAGTAGCCTTTGTTTGCAATTACAGAGGTCAAACATTTCCCATAGTTTTTCACCAGGTTTGCACACACTGCAGGAGGGATTTTGGTCCACTCCTCCACACAGATCTTCTCTAGATCAGTCAGGTTTCTGGCCTGTCACTGAGAAACACGGAGTTTGAGCTCCCTCCAATGATTCTCTATTGGGTTTAGGACTGGAGACTGGCTAGGCCACGCCAGAAGCTTTATATGTTTCATACATAGCTCATTGGTTATCCTGGCTGTGTGCTTCGGGTCATTGTCATGTTGGAAGACCCAGCCTCGACCCATCTTCAATGCTCTAACTGAGGGACGGAGGTTGTTCCCCAAAATCTCGCAATACATGGCCCGGGTCATCCTCTCCTTAATACAGTGCAGTCGCCCTGTCCCATGTGCAGAAAACACCCCCAAACCATGATGCTACCACCCCCATGCTTCACAGTAGGGATGGTGTTCTTGGGATGGTACTCATCATTCTTCTTCCTCCAAACACGTTTAGTGTAATTATGACCAAAAAGTTATATTTTGGTCTCATCTGACCACATGACTTTCTTCCATGACTCCTCTAGATCATCCAAATGGTCATTGACAAACTTAAGACGGGCCTGGACATGTGCTGGTTTAAGCAGGGGAACCTTACGTGCCATGCATGATTTCAAACTATGACGTCTTAGTGTATTACCAACAGTAACCTTGGAAACGGTGGTCCCAGCTCTTTTCAGGTCATTGACCAGCTCCTCCCGTGTAGTTCTGGGCTGATTTCCCACCTTTCTTAGGATCATTGAGACCCCACGAGGTGAGATCTTTCATGGAGCCCCAGTCCGAGGGAGATTGACAGTCATGTTTAGCTTCTCCCATTTTCTAATGATTGCTCCAACAGTGGACCTTTTTTCACAAAGCTGTTTGGCAATTTCCCCGTAGCCCTTTCCAGCCTTGTGAAGGTGTATCATTTTGTCTCTAGTGTCTTTGGACAGCTCTTTGGTCTTTGGCCATGTTAGTAGTTGAATTCTTACTGATTGTATGGGGTGGACAGGTGTCTTTATGCAGCTAACGACCTCAAACAGGTGCATCTAATTTAGGATAATAAATGGAGCAGAGCTGGATTCTGGTCAGAATTCTAGCTGATAGACAGGTGTTCAAATACTTATTTGCAGCTGTATCATACAGGTAAATAGTTAAGAAAATCATATATTGTGATTTTTTTATTTTTTGGATTGTGTCTTTCACAGTGGACATGCACCTACGATGACAAGTTCGGACCCCTCCGTGGTTTCTGGGTGGGAGAACTTGCAGGGTAGCGGGGTGTTCAAGTGCTTATTTTCCTCACTGTATAAATAAAATGTTAGCTTTCAGACTGAGAGTAACCATATGTATTATTTTAAAATATGTGACATTGCCTGCGAAAACCCAGCTAAAATCATTTTTTGTTATTCACAGTTTTCTACATAAAATCATCCTACATAATGCAAATAATTTTTTTGTGAAAATATAACCTTGATATATTTAATACTGAGCGAGTAAGGCCATTAGATGATGAGACTTTAGCCAGACGGGCTCATATGACGTGTATTGCTTGTGATCAAAAAACATGACGTGGCATTTTATTATTGTTGAACTTATATGGGAGCAATATGTAGATGCTGCTTATTTCTTTCTCTTTTGCCTTATTTTCATAACCTTTAACATGTTTATCTTTCAGTTCTAAGCTAATCTTCCTGTTTACTAATTTGCTTGGCGTGTATTAAAGCATCTCACATCCTGGTTAATCACAGGTCATAACTACCTCTCTACATTTGTCCCTCATAATACTTGCATGTAACTTCTTCAGGATCTTCTGAAATTAAGACTCACTGTATAAGTATATATAACGGACATTTTTTTGTAAGTAAATCTGCAAATAAAGACTGTTGGTTCTGTTCTGATGTCTTCCAAGTCTTTTGTATTCAAGGATAGTCCAAGATATATTTAGCGTCACAGTGACGTTTCTGAGAAGTCTTGCAGGAAACACTGAATTTAAAAAATCCGGTTAGACCAGTCATTCCCAGCTGTACGGCTTAAAACACACGTCCATCAGAGTCTAACGCGCTATCATGTCGGCTTTTATGATGGCAGCTAAATGTGAGGGGGATCTAGTGTGTCCTCTGTGCCATGGGGTCTTCAATAATCCCACCACCCTACAATGCAAACACAGCTTTTGCAAAAGCTGCATTCAGTCACACTGGAAAGCTAAGGGATTACGGCAATGTCCCGTGTGTAACCGTGCAGAGAACTCAACCAGACCACCTTCCATCAATCTGGCTTTAAAGAAACCTTCAGATGACCTCAGAAAGAAGAAGGAGCACACTGTGGTAATATCAGAGGACCGTTGCTCGCTACACAACAAGGAGAAGTTGTTCTTTTGTCGGAAAGATGCAGAGTTTATTTGTGTTGATTGTACATCATCAAGGAGCCACGCAAATCATAACTACTGCCTTATAACTGAGGCAGCATCGGATATATTGGTAAGGATTTAAATCTATTCATAGCTGTATGCCCTGTCAGACAAAAGGTAGAGAAGCTGTCAGGGACTGTGTATAATACATTTACATTACTATACTGGACCTGTTGTACTCCTAACATTTAACTGGTACAAATTGGTCCTTTAATGTACACAATACTGTAGGTCCTGATGGTATAATATTGATAATATTGTACCCCAAAAGGTACAATATTTCAAGGTACAAAAAATTAACTATACCACCCCAATGACAGAAAAGGTAGTTTTTAAACTTTTTCTAACAGTGAATATGCATCTTTAAAGGGGACACATCATGAAAATCTGACTTTTTCCATGTTAAGTGCTATAATTGGGTCCCCAGTGCTTCTATCAGTCTAGAAAATGTGTAAAATAACAACCCCTTCCTGTGATGTCAGAAGGGGATAATACCGTCCCTTAATCTGCACTATCAAACCCAGCACTGCCATTTAGTGCAAATTTTTTTCTCACACCTACAAAGTGGCAATTTTATCATGATATAATAAATTATCTGTATGGTATTTTGAGCTAAAACTTCACATACGTGCTCTAAGAACACCAAAGGAATTTTTTGACTTCCCAAAAACGTCTTGTGAAATGTCCCCTTTAAGGTACCAGTATGTTCTTTCAAGGTGCACCATTTAGGGGCTGTTTATACCTGAAAGGGTACTACCCCAGGGACAGCTTTGTACTTTTATTTTGAAAGTGTGCAGAATAGTCCTAAATAATTTGTAAAAAAAAAAAAAACCCCGCTTTTCTAGATATAATAGTGCACTTATATACAGGATTTTTATAAATAGCTTTTCCATACTTCCACTTCACAGAAGGAACTCACAGCTAGATATAATCCCTTCAAAAAACATCTAATCAGCTATGAAAAACTAAAGGAAAACTTGGAAGAACTGGAAGCCTACATACAGGTAAAATTATGGTAGAATAATTATGCAAGTGTTCATTTCTTTCTTCCAATGAAAAAAAAAGTGATTATTATAGATATTATTGTAGTAAAAGTTGACGAATGTCCTTGTGTTACATGGAATAAAGAAAAAAAACGTGTATCATTTTTAATATACTTTCTCCTGGTCAAAAAGAATAACAGTCTAATATTTTGTTGAAGTGGCTTTAAAGCAACACTATGTAGTTTCCATGTAAAAATGACTTACAGCTCCCCCATGTGGTTGAAAAGCGCAACAGTGCCTGGTATCAGACACTCTTCTGCAGCCAGGGGGAGGGGCAGGGCTGTGTTTCCTACTTTCCACCGCCACTTTCAGAGTGTGCTTGTAGCAGCTAGGAGGCTGCTCAGGTTGCAGCAACAGTACAATTCGTCCAGTTAAAAGTTGTTCTATCACTGAAATAATTTTAGAGACATTATTTAAAGGTATAAAAACTACACAGTGTTGCTTTAACTTTGATTACGTCTATGCAACATCCCAATATTTGTTTCTGTCCAGAGTTAGTTGTTTACTCTGCTTGATGCAGGCCAATAATTTGCTCTATTAGAAACGGTAACATAATTTCCTCGACTTTAAAACAGGTCTTTCAACATGGTTGAGGAATGAGAATTGGCACACTGCATAAGTTTGGGTTACAAGCATTTCTGACGGATGCTACATATGCTACAATACTACATATTGATGGAGTATCCAGTACACACTAAAAATGTCTGGTTTATTTTTTGACCAATAATGTGTAAATATTGAGCAGAACCCCATGTTGGGTTGTTATTATGCAACCATGGTGTATAATAACCTAGCAGTTGGGTTAAAACAACCCAGCATTGGGTCAATTTAACCCAGCTGTGTGTTCTGTCCAATATTTACCCATTATTGATAAAAATAACCCAGCCATTTTTAGACGGTAATAATGACACTGCAATTCTTAAACTATGTATTTGCTCACCTAAATTCAAATACATTTTTTTGACACTTCCTTATGGATCACCCAGTCCAATTTATTTGTATTTCAATATACAGAAACAAGAAGTAGAAACTGCACAGCAAATAAAGAAAGAGTATGAAAAGTTGCATGAATTTCTGAGGGAGGAAGAAATTGTTCGGCTGAAAGTGCTGCAAAATGAGAGTAAAAGCAAGATTGAGGCTGTGAGCGAGCGGCTGGAGGAAGCCAACAAGATCATTGAAGACCTCACGGACATCATCAACTACATAGATCCCATCGTACTGGCAGACGATCTATCAATTTTTAAGGTCAATTATTTTGTTATGTGGTCTTATTTGATGCAAAAGGGCAGTAAACATGGATACAGTTTCGCTAATATCTTAACACTTTTTACAGGAATGTAAGGAGGCAATAAAAAGGTATTGTAAGCAACAGGGATTCATTTAAGCATACAAAAAATCTCTTTAAAGACTGAAATTGATAAATGCATTCATTGCAGGACTCAATACATTGTGCCTGAAGCCGAGTATCCAGAAGGGTCTCTTATAAACGTGTCTCAATACCTGGGATCAATAAAGCATGGGGTGTGGAAAAGAATGGAAAGAGCTGTCAGTCACTGTAAGTAGAACTTAAAATGAACAATTTTCTAATCAATTTAGTGTCAGTTTTTGAAATTGAGATTTATACATCATCTGAGATACAACTATTGAAAATCAGGAATCTGAGGGTGCGAAAAAATGTAAATATTGAGAAAATATATAGCCTTTAAAGTTGTCCAAATGAAGTCCTTAGCAACACATATTACTGATGATAAATACATTTTTTATATGTTTACTGTAAGAAATTTACAAAATATCTTAATGGAACAGGATTTTTAACTTAATATCATAATGATTTTTGACATTAAAAGGTAGAATTTCGACCCATAAAATGTATTGTTGGCTATAGTTACAAATATACCAGTGCCAACTAGTTTTGTGGTCCAGTACGGTCACATATGACTTTTGAGCAGATCTGTTTCTTTCTACTGTCTCCAGGCCTTGTCAATTTTGATCCAAACACAGCACATCCCAACTTGATCATCAGTGATGAACTGACCACCATTAAATATGGGAAAAAACAGCAGGTACCAGATAATCCCGAGCGCTGCACAAGCCGCATGGCAGTACTAGCTGCTGGCAGCTTCAAATCTGGAAAGCACAGCTGGCATGTAGAAGTGGGAGACACGAGAGAGTGGTACATTGGAGTGGCACGAGAGTCCTTCAGAAGAAAGACTTCAGCTTTCTTCAGTCCCACAGACGGTTTCTGGGTTATTGGATTGTGTGATAAGGAGTACTGGGCTCACACGTCTCCCCGCACACGCCTCGATCTTAAAAGAAAACCAGATATGGTCACAGTAGAACTGGACTATGAGAAGGGAAAAGTTTCTTTTTGTAATACTGCAAATGGTTCAAGCATTTACACATTTAAAAACAAGTTTACAGAGCAGATGTTTCCTTATTTTTGCATTGGGATTAATGAGGGAAGCACACTTCAAATCTGTGCACTTTAGTCTGACAGTATACTGTAAGGTGTACAAATGCAGATTTACAATGTACAATGAAAAAAATGTTGGTTCCACTTTAAAAAGGTCACCTGGTTGCCTTAAAATTTTGAGTTAATTTAACTTAACTTATTCCCTGTCAGCCTTTTTTGAAAGTTTTGCCTTCCAGGAAAATTTTCTTCTAAAAATATCCCTACTGAAAAATCTAGCTAAGACAAGCATGGTGAGCTGGTTTTAGCTGGTATTGGTGGTGTAGCAAGCTGGTCTAGCTGTGTTTTGGTCCATTTTTAAGCTGGTCTAGCTGCGTTTTGGTCACTTTTTAGGCTGGTCTAGACCCACCAGCTTGACCAGCTTTGCCAGGCTGGGAGGACCAGCTTAGACCAGCTACTTCCACCTTAAACCAGCTAAAACCAGCTACCAGCATATGCTGGTCTTTACTGGATTTTTCAGTAACCTACAAATATATCAAATGAAAAAACAGACCCTTTTCTTTAAAACAAACAAACAAACAAAAAAGGAAAAAAAACCGTTTCATCCTATCTTTATTTTTTTCTCTATTTATAAACTCTTAAATATGGATAGGTTTCTTCAAAGATAAATAATTGCATTTTTGTTAAGGAATTTTGTTAGAGACCAGATTCAGCACAATTATCAAAACAAACACAAGGTGTAAAATTAATAATAAATAATAAATAAATAATGTTTAGCAGTTTTTTATAAACTGGGTATTTAGTGGATACTCGCGGTATTACAGATTACCATACAAACTCATTAGAAACATGTTGTTTTCAGGCAAATGTTTTCTCTTTATTGACAAAATATCTCGTCAGTGGCGGGGAATGAGTTAAAAATATTTGTTATACACACATATTTTTTTAAGTTGAATTAACTAAAAATTTTAGGCAACCATGTAACTTACTTTTTCAAGTTAAACTTAAAAATAGTTTTTACAGTGCACAGTACAAACAAATAATTTCACCATAATAAAATTTGCTTACTTCAAGAAGGGATCCAATTAATGTAATAAACCTAATCTATACTAAACTTTTTTTTAATGTGAACATAAAGGCCGAAAAACAAATACTATAATAATGAAGTATAATGTTATAATATAAATATTCTTTATTTGCCTGGCAGACATACTATATCAAACTAATGCAAGTGTTTGATTTTGTAAAAACAGATTTTAAAAATGAGAAAATAGATTTGTTATATAAAGTGTTTTTCTGTACTGTAAAATGCAGTTTTGCACAATAGACATTTTCATACATTACATTACATTTTACCACGGGTCTGTTGAATGCTGTATTCTGATTGGCTGAGAAATGTTCCGTGGGTATGCATTATTTTCTGATAACCGCACACCTTACTTGTCAAATGTCTTAAAATTAGGCACCAGAGCAATGTTTGTGGTAACCGTGGTATAAAAGGAATAATTGACTCCGGTCCTTTGAATTATTTCACCTTGGGTGTGCATATTTTCTTATAATTCAATGGCCTGTCGTCAATTATTCCTTACTTACAATATGGAACATAATGTAACAGAAATGTATCTGCACATTTTCATTCAGTAGGGCACCTTTTAACATTTTCATCATGATAAAAGAGTGATATAACCTGCGCTACTGCATGTTTTCAAGTTTATTTTTAGTTTGAAACTATTTACTGGGGGTAAATAGTTATTCCTGATTCAGGAAATTGCAGAGCTATTATAAGTACCACACATTTTAAGCCTAGAGCTTCTACTGATGTCTTCCAGTAGTCACACAGTACAGCCAAAAAAAGAACCGGATTAAAATACTGTACTGTACTTCACGATTACATATGCTGTAAGTACTTTAATATGCATAGCAAATAAAACGTTTCAATCAAATCATGACTAATAAATCCCTTCCAACATTAACTTTACATAAATTAACATTAATATTATCTATTCCCACTGACTACAGAAACCGCCATAAGGATGTACTTGTGGTACTTTATAATGTAGTCTGTACTTGACCTGAGGGTTATTTATGCCAGGGGTGTCAAATCCTGCACTTGGTGGGCCACCAGCCTGCAGACTTTAGGGTAAAGGTGCAGACAACTCTATTGGTCTACACACAAGATCCAGGTCTTCACCTATTGTAAAAATCACAGGCAGGTGCATTGGAGTAGAGGTGGGGTTAATATTGCAAGATGGTGAGTCTCCAAGAACAGGTTTCTTTTATTCAATATATTGCACAAAAATGTATTTCTGTCTGCTCCTACCTTATTCATCCACACGTTACTCCTGGCAGACATCTCAGAGATGAGCAGCATTGGACAAAGACACTTGCATTAATGCAACTAATGTTATTACCAAATCTTGTATTACTTTTAAGTTTTTTTTTTCATATAGGTTTCATTGGAAGCACGTGATACACGTCTGGATCCGAACCTTACTTCCGGTTTCGTTTTTTCAATGCTCTGACTAGTTGCTAAACTGATCTCTTGAACAAATGCCTCGTCGAAAAGAACAAATGTTTTGGTTTCCTAGGTAATCTATGTGTTGTTTCTTTGCTTGTTATATAAATAATCTAAGTTTAAAGAACTTTGTTATTTATTCTTAGCGGAGTTTACCGGAAGTTACGTGCAGCCGCTTGTTTTATGTTGTAATAACTGAAACGGTCTAATAGCAGGAAATAATGCATTCATTTTACTAATAGTTGGGCAAGTCTTTACAAAGGGGCATTTAATTACAAAAAATGCCTTGATAAAACGGCACTCTGGCCGTTAAGAGTCAAATGGGCAGGTGGTCAAGCACCATCCATGGCTTTAAAAACCTAATGTAATCCGTTTAATTACTACTACAGTATATTGTAAAATTACGTAATTTGAGAGTAGGCATTTGAGGTCCACCCTATTTTACCAAGGTTGAACTTGGGGTTCGAGCACCACCCTCAGGTTCGCTCTCTCTAAACGTTCAGAGCTCCCTTCCAGGACAGCAAGCGAAGTTCGTTTACCATTAATTATTAAGACTGAATGGGCAGGCAAACTAGTAAAACATTTGTTTAGCTGTAGCTCTAAGGTAAAGTTTAATAGGATTGCACAAAGAAGTGCCAGAAACTGGTAACCAAATCCATGGTGTTCACAGTTTCACCCGAGTCTCTCGTGTCCTCTTGTGGACAAGTTAGATATACTGCATGTACATACTGTACAAGCCAATACACAAACGGCATGTGCAATGACTATATATAACTGACTAAATATATTGTGACTAAATATATTAAAACCTGTTTTAACTGGAACCAGCTCAAAGCTTTCTTGTTCAGCGCTTAATGAGTCAAATTACATCTGACACGAAGTTTCAATACATTAATCACTGAGACAACAAGTTTGGTTTCCACTGGGCTGCTTGCATTAATCATAAAAGAACTCTAGATATCTCAACAATTATTCTGCAGGACATAAATCTTTCAAATGGATTTAAGATCAACATTAGGATGAACTTCTGAGTCATTCAAAAATGGCAATTTCATTGCCGGATAGTACTATTAAAAAGCCATTCTTTGCATATTTGATTCTTGTTATTGGCTTACTGTTTACCCATGTGAGCATGGATCTACATTAAAGGGGTCATATTATGCTTTTTTTGTGTTAGGAACTATACTCTCATTTAGGCATAATAATAAAGGACTTTGCTGCTGTAACATGGTTGCAGGAGAAGCAATGATATTAAGTAGTGAACGAAAATAGTCCCCTGCTATTGAAAGATACTAACGGGACTATTTTCGGCTGCTGCGTAATAACATTGCGCCTCGTGCAGCCATGTTACGGCAGCAAAGTCCTTGATTATTACGCCAGAATGAGAGTATAGTTCCTAGCCATATCTGCCTAGAAAATTGCAACTTTTAATTTTCCGTCGGTCTTAGTGCATGATGTGACTACAGAGGTGTCAAGTTTTAAACAGGAAAAATGTTTAAACTCTTTGGTTGTTTTTTGGCACGATGCTAGTGGTCTAATCAGATTCAATGGATTATGCTAAGCTAGCTAAAAGTGGTACCGCCAGACAGAGTCCTGCACGGGTCCATTTTTGGAGACCCGTGTCCGTCCGTACCCGCAAAGTTCAGCACCAGATCCGACCCATCACCCGTGATAATATCAAAATTAAATCCGCACCCGCCCGGACCCGTTAATATTTGGCCCGTTACCCGACCCGTACCCGCATAAATCACACACGCTAAAATCATTCCAATTAAAGTGGTTTATTTTTTATCTCGTACCTCTCTCAACATCACAACAGCGTCATGAATAGGCTAATGAAACAGGCTAAAGTGCGCTCTGTTTTGTACCATTTAAGTAGCCTATCGGCATAAATGGAACCTGATAACTATACAGAAATAGACATATTAATAAAAAAACAAGAAAAATAACAACCTACCTACACAACCCCTGCTGTGCTCCTAAGTCTCGTCTCGAAATGCTTTCTAAGAGAAGACGTTCAGCTTCCGGCTATCAACAGCAAAACTTTATGCCAGAGTCCTGCAACGCTTGCTCCAACTAGGCTACGAGAAGAATCAACAAACTGGTCGCGCACTGTTGTAGTGGTGGTGACGTGATGGGTCAAATGTCATATTTTCCGCGTGTAATGGTAATTAAGCCGGCGGTCAGCGGTTTTTCCGCGCTCGGCGCTGAGCGTCGAGAGTTGAAAGAGATTAAAGTTTGGGTGAAATGCTCCGCTCGTCAATGTCAGTTGTCAGTTGTCACACGGCCGTCCAATCACAGTGGAGGAAGGGCGGGACAAGTATCACAACAACCAACCGGCTCACAGCTAAAGTATCACAGCTAAAAAGCGCTTGGCTGAAAAAACAGCCGTGTTTCAAAGTTTGGTGTGCACATCCTTAGACATACAAATTTTGCACATATTTTCATTTGCACTACTACCTGCCCGCGCGGAGTTAATTATCCGCCCGCGGCCCCGCCCGTGAATTTTAGGAATGTCACAATCCACCCGTTGGAGACACTTTTATGCGGGTACCCGACCCTTTGCAGGACTCTGCCGCCAGACCCGGAGGTCGGCTGAATGGATTCCAAAATGGTAAGAATCAAATGTTTAACTTTAGGGGAACTGGAAAATGAGCATATTTTAAAAAAAAGTGGAGTGTCCCTTTAAATCACAGCTGTTCTGAGAATATATCAGGCTCAAAATCATCTTAATCGACACATTAAGACTAGAAAAACACAAAGTATAATTTACTATGTTTACTTAAATATTGCACCATGGTCATCTTTTGTGTAATTACAATTTAATTTAAACAGCATTAAATAGATCTAGTGTGTCACAGAATGTCAATTTTCTTTGTCCTTAGCTTTGGGTTTTCTTTGAGATGCCATATCTTTAAGCTTGGAGTCAAATTTTCTCTGCAGGTATGCTTTTTTATTTGGATCCATTGATTTGTCCTTTTGTCCACTTCCAGCATACAGCACCCCCTCCTTACTGATCCTCATTCTAGCCTGGGATTTTGCTTTGTCACCACATCCATGAACCTAAAGGAGAATATGTCATTATTTTACACAATGTCTTTATAAAGCCTTACATCAGTGCAGCCACAGATGTAAACATTCATATTTTTTATAACTTAGGAAACACTCAAAACTAGTCTTTCCCCTGGTTTCACAAACAAGGTTTAAAGGGACACTCCACTTTTTTTAAAAATAGGCTCATTTTCCAGCTCCCCTAGAGTAAAACATTAGGTTTTTACTGTTTTGGAATCCATTCAGCTGATCTCCGGGTCTGACGGCACCACTTTAAGTATAGCTTAGCACAATCCATTGAATCTGATTAGACCATTAGCATCACGCTCAAAAATGACCAAAGAGTTTCAATATTTTTCTTATTTTTAAAAAATGACTCTTTTGTAGTTACATCGTGTACTAAGACCATTAAAAGTTACCAAGGGGACTATATTCGGGCGCTGCGTAATATCACTGTGCCTGCTGCAGCCATGTTACAGCAGCAAAATACTTGATTATTACGCCAGAATGAGAGTATAGTTCCTAGCCATATCTGCCTAGAAAATCATAACTTTTAATTTTCCGTCTGCCTTATTACACGTTGTAACTACAGAAGAGTCAAGTTTTAAATAGGAAAAATATTGAAACTCTTTGGTTATTTTTAGCGCGATGCTAATGGTCTAATCAGATTCAATGGATTATGCTAAGCTATGCTAAAAGTGGTAGCACCAGGTAAAATCAAATGTTTTACTTTAGGGGAACTAGAAAATGAGCCTATTTTCAAAAAAGTGGAGTGTCCCTTTAAGGCTAGACTAAGACACATGTTTGAGCTGTCTCAACTGAAAATAACTTGCAATGACAGACCTTAAAATAAGCCGGTGCCATTGATTACCTCAAGATACACACCAGTAATGTCTTTATGTAAGTTTATTAAAGATGCTTAAACATCTTAATTTACACCAACGTCCTGGCTTTAGCTAAGCCTTGTCTGTAAAACCAATACATAATGTATTATTTGAATCCTATTCTTTATCTTTTAGACTCTACAAACTTAATGGCTGTTTTGGTTTTTGCACTCTTTCCATGTAAACAGCGCTTTACTGCACTTACTTGCACAACCATTACACTGTCAAAAATACACTGCAGCTGCTCTTTAATTAATGCTGGCATTCTTCAGAAGAATATGCAATGCGTCAGGTGCCGGACAGAGCCAGGAACGGCTCAAAATTAATACAATAAAAAATTTCAGCAATTATGAAGCAGGCTGTACCTCAGGTATATGGTGACTCAGACAGTATTGTCTGTTACAGTGGATGCAGAGCTGGCCTAGCGTGAGGACGCTGGCTTTACACTTGACGAAGGCACACACACTGTCGGCCTTCACCACAGCATCGATGAGCGCGTCAAAATCGTCATCGGCTGCGGCTGCTGCAGCTATGTCCACTGCTCCTGCTTTCATCTTAGTGCCTCCTATGAAAAAACACATCATGACTCTCCTATTGAAAAGCAAGTCAGATGTATTACAGTAAAGATCACTGCGATAAAGATCACAAACCTTTAGCGGTGCCTTTAGATTTCTTAACAGTCTGTTTTTTACTAGTACTAAGATCTGGATCCAACCTCATGCTTTTTTGTTGCTTTTTCTCCTCTCGTTTCTCCATTTCTCGACGCATGCGCTCCAGATGCAGGCTTTTTAGATCAACCGGTGACTGTGAGGCTTCATTCTGCGATTTCTCGGCATGTGGTTCCACCACAGCCCTTGCAGTCACGTCTGCTGGTCGGGGTTTTGGCTCCTTTTTTGGAATTTCTGGAGCTGCCGGTGGCCGGGAGACGGTGATGCGACGGTTTTTTCCCTCTCCCTGGCTTTCGTGCTTTAAACCCAGTTCTTCAGAGAGCTCGTGGACCAGCATGCGCTCGTGGGAATTGAGCGAGGAAGAAAACTGTAGTTCATTTTGGTTTTGGTCCTTTAGAAAGTTTAGTAACTGCTCCTTGATCTCTTGTCTTTTATTTTGGGTCTGCTCAGCATCTCTGGGTTTAGCATGGGGTAGATTGTTGGTTTTACTTTGTTTGTTTTGTTGACCAGACTGAACAATGTCCTGACTCTCTCTGTAGTTTGCATTTTTCTCATGTTCTTGCTCTGATTTTTTACCTTGATTTTTAGACTTCTGTTTTGTGGATGAAGCATCTTTAGCGCCACGCTGTTTGTCTTTACCGTCACGCGTGTAATTCTGTGGCACACAGTCTTCCAGGTATTCAAATCCGGTTCGAACTTCCCCGTGTTCAGTCATGTAGACCACGAGGGATTTGAGGAAGTCATGGTTTCGAACGGTTTGAGAATCACACACTACTGTGAGCTGCCGTCTGGCACGAGTTACAGCCACATTGATCCTTCGGTCTTCGGCAAGAAATCCAACCTCACCTTTAGGGTACATGCAACACAATGAATTGTACAAGCATTCTGTAATAAACTGCAAACATGATTATTACTAGTCATTTACTCTGTGTACAAGTGCTATCGTACCCTTTCGGTTGGATCTGACCAATGACAACACCACTGCCTCTTTCTCTCTGCCCTGGAAGCCATCAACAGACTTGATCTCCAGCTCAGCATATTTACAGGACAGTTTTTCTCTCAAAAGATCCACCTGAAAAAAAAATCAGACAACAGATCAGAAAAGAAGCATTACCCTTACCTAAAGGATTATTAGGACCACCATACTAATACTGTGTTTGACCCCCTTTAGCCTTCAGGACTGCCTTAATTCTATGTGGCATTGATTCAACAAGGTGCTGAAAGCATTCTTTAGAAATGTTGGCCCATATTGATAGAATAGCATCTTGCAGTTGATGGAGATTTGTGGGATGCACATCCAGGGCACGAAGCTCCCGTTCCACTACATCCCAAAGATGCTCTATTGGGTTGAGATCTGGTGACTTTGGGGGCCATTTTAGTACAGTGAACTCATTGTCATGTTCAAGAAACCAATTTGAAATGATTCGAGCTTTGTGACATGGTGCATTATCCTGCTAGAATTAGCCATCAGAGGATGGGTACATGGTGGTCATAAAGGGATGGACATGGTCAGAAACAAGCATGATGGATCCATGTTCTCATTCTGTTTACGCCCAATTCTGACTTTACCATCTGAATGTCTCAACAGAAATCGAGACTCATCAGACCAGGCAACATTTTTCCAGTCTTCAACTGTACAATTTTGGTCGTGCAAATTGTAGCCTCTTTTTCCTATTTATAGTGAAGATGAGTGGTACCCGGTGGGGTTTTCAGCTGTTGTAGCCCATCCGCCTCAAGGTTGTGCGTGTTGTGGCTTCACAAATGCTTTGCTGCATACCTCGGTTGTAACGAGTGGTTATTTCAGTCAAAGTTGCTCTTCTA